>NC_134505.1:7660410-7690410 GCF_040206685.1 Ascaphus truei | reverse complement strand
TACACCCGATACCCCCCTGTGTACACCCGATACCCCCCCCCCCCTGTGTACACCCTATACCCCCCTCTGTACACCCGATACCCCCCTCTGTACACCCGATACCCCCCTGTGTACACCCGATACCCCCCTCTGTACACCCCATACCCCCCTGTGTACAGCCTATACCCCCCTGTGTACACCCGATACCCCCCTGTGTACACCCGATACCCCCGTGTACACCCGATACCCCCCTGTGTACACCCGATACCCCCCGTGTACACCCGATACCCCCCTGTGTACACCCTATACCCCCCCTGTGTACACCCTATACCCCCTTGTGTACACCTGATACCCCCCATTGTACACCCGATACCCCCCTGTGTACACCCAATACGCCCCCTGTGTACACACAATACCCCCGTGTACACCCAATACGCCCCCTGTGTACACCCAATACGCCCCCTGTGTACACCTTATACCCCCCCTGTGTACACCCGATCCCCCCCTGTGTACACCCGATACCCCCCTGTGTACACCCAATACCCTCCCTGTGTACACCCAATACCCCCTGTGTACACACATTACCCCCTGTGTACACACAATACCCCCGTGTACACCCAATACGCCCCCTGTGTACACCCAATACGCCCCCTGTGTACACCTTATACCCCCCCTGTGTACACCCGATCCCCCCCTGTGTACACCCGATACCCCCCTGTGTACACCCAATACCCTCCCTGTGTACACCCAATACCCCCTGTGTACACACATTACCCCCTGTGTACACACATTACCCCCTGTGTACACCTGATACCTCCCCTGTGTACACCCAATACCCCCCCTGTGTACACCCAATACCCATCTTTGTACACATGATACAGCACCTGTGTACACCCGATACCCCCCCTTTGTACACCCGATATCCCCCTTTGTACACCCGATACTCCCCTGTGTATACCTGATACCCCCGTACCACTCTGCTACTCTACTACTGACATTCCCCAAATTACCAGCTGGTACACCCACGGCAAAAGAGATCTAAGTACCTTCCTACATTATCACCAAGCTACAGATCTGCAGCAAATCTACTTTTTAGCATCAATTTCCTCCCCCCAAAAATGCCTTGGTGCGGTAAAACCTTTCATGTTATCTGGGGGGGGGGGGGGCAAGGAGGGGGGGTATATTTCTCATTAAGGAGCCCCAAGCATTTTCTAAGTTCTCCTGTGAAATGCCAGGGAAGGTTACGATGATCATATCCTAGAATAAATGCTGAGCGCTCATCAGAATATAATTTATACTCTCGTAGGGAGGAGAGGGGGGAGGAGAGGGGGGGATTTGAGGAGAGGGGGGAGAGGGTGTTCCCTCCGGCACACATTACCATCACTTTACCACTGATAGAAATGAACAAGCGGCTCGCCCTCCCTCCCGCGCCTCTGACAGCTGCACTGCGCCGCTCGGAAAAGGTCACCGTTATTTAATGTTCCCCGGCAAAATACGTTCCGTGTCCCCAGATCCCCCCCCTCAACCTCCAGGGGCAGTGGGCTGAGGCCCGGAGAGGCAGTGTGACAAGGGAGAAATGCTAACTTTATACCAAATCACATGGACTCACAGGTTGGGGTCCACAAGCAAAGCTTGTTCTGTTCATTGAAGGGCGGTTCTAGTTCATTGAAGGGCTGTTCTAGTTCATTGAAGGGCTGTTCTAATTCATTGAAGGGCTGTTCTAGTTCATTGAAGGGCTGTTCTGTCCATTGAAGGGCTGTTCTGTCCATTGAAGGGCGGTTCTAGTTCATTGAAGGGCTGTTCTGTCCATTGAAGGGCGGTTCTAGTTCATTGAAGGGCTGTTCTAGTCCATTGAAGGGCTGTTCTGTCCATTGAAGGGCTGTTCTAGTCCATTGAAGGGCGGTTCTAGTTCATTGAAGGGCTGTTCTAGTTCATTGAAGGGCTGTTCTAGTTCATTGAAGGGCTGTTCTAGTTCATTGAAGGGCTGTTCTAGTTCATTGAAGGGCTGTTCTAGTTCATTGAAGGGCTGTTCTAGTTCATTGAATGGCTGTTCTAGTTCATTGAAGGGCTGTTCTGTCCATTGAAGGGCGGTTCTAGTTCATTGAAGGGCTGTTCTGTCCATTGAAGGGCGGTTCTAGTTCATTGAAGGGCTGTTCTAGTTCATTGAAGGGCTGTTCTAGTTCATTGAAGGGCTGTTCTAGTTCATTGAAGGGCTGTTCTAGTTCATTGAAGGGCTGTTCTGTCAATTGAAGGGCGGTTCTAGTTCATTGAAGGGCTGTTCTGTCCATTGAAGGGCGGTTCTAGTTCATTGAAGGGCTGTTCTAGTCCATTGAAGGGCTGTTCTGTCCATTGAAGGGCTGTTCTAGTCCATTGAAGGGCGGTTCTAGTTCATTGAAGGGCTGTTCTAGTTCATTGAAGGGCTGTTCTAGTTCATTGAAGGGCTGTTCTAGTTCATTGAAGGGCTGTTCTAGTTCATTGAAGGGCTGTTCTAGTTCATTGAATGGCTGTTCTAGTTCATTGAAGGGCTGTTCTAGTTCATTGAAAGGCTGTTCTAGTCCATTGAAGGGCTGTTCTAGTTTAGTGATGGGCTGTTCTAGTACATTGAAGGGCTGTTCTAGTTCATTGAAAGGCTGTTCTAGTCCATTGAAGGGCTGTTCTAGTTTAGTGATGGGCTGTTCTAGTTCATTGAAAGGCTGTTCTAGTTCATTGAAGGGCTGTTCTAGTTCATTGAAGGGCTGTTCTAGTTCATTGAAGGACTGCTCTAGTTCATTGAAGGGCTGTTCTAGTTCATTGAAGGGCTGTTCTAGTTCATTGAATGGCTGTTCTAGTTCATTGAAGGGCTGTTCTAGTTCATTGAAAGGCTGTTCTAGTCCATTGAAGGGCTGTTCTAGTTTAGTGATGGGCTGTTCTAGTTCACTGAAGGGCTGTTCTAGTTCATTGAAAGGCTGTTCTAGTTCATTGAAGGGCTGTTCTAGTCCATTGAAGGGCTGTTCTAGTCCATTGAAGGGCTGTTCTAGTCCATTGAAGGGCTGTTCTATTTCATTGAAGGGCTGTTCTAGTTCATTGAAGGGCTGTTCTATTTCATTGAAGGGCTGTTCTAGTCCATTGAAGGACTGTTCTAGTTCATTGAAAGGCTGTTCTAGTCCATTGAAGGGCTGTTCTAGTTTAGTGATGGGCTGTTCTAGTTCACTGAAGGGCTGTTCTAGTTCATTGAAAGGCTGTTCTAGTTCATTGAAGGGCTGTTCTAGTTCATTGAAGGGCTGTTCTAGTTCATTGAAGGGCTGTTCTAGTCCATTGAAGGGCTGTTCTAGTTCATTGAAGGGCTGTTCTAGTTCATTGAAGGGCTGTTCTAGTTCATTGAAGGGCTGTTCTAGTCCATTGAAGGGCTGTTCTAGTTCATTGAAGGGCTGTTCTAGTTCATTGAAGGGCTGTTCTAGTTCATTGAAGGGCTGTTCTAGTTCATTGAAGGGCTGTTCTAGTCCATTGAAGGGCTGTTCTAGTTCATTGAAGGGCTGTTCTAGTCCATTGAAGGGCTGTTCTAGTTCATTGAAGGGCTGTTCTAGTTCATTGAAGGGCTGTTCTAGTCCATTGAAGCGCTGTTCTAGTTCATTGAAGGGCTGTTCTAGTTCATTGAAGGGCTGTTCTAGTTCATTGAAGGGCTGTTCTAGTCCATTGAAGGTCTGTTCTAGTTCATTGAAGGGCTGTTCTAGTCCATTGAAGGTCTGTTCTAGTCCATTGAAGGGCTGTTCTAGTTCATTGAAGGGCTATTTCGGTGTATTGAAGGGCTTTTCCAGTTCATGGAAGGGCTATTTCGGTGTATTGAAGGGCTGTTCCAGTTTACTTAAGGTTGTTCTAGTTCAGGGGTGAGCAAACTTTTTATGCCGAGCCCCCCCTTTTCATCCATGAAATTTCTCGGGCCCCCCCTGCCTGATGTAATCAAGCACAGGAAAAACAAAAAAAGACCTTTATTAAACGGTATACAATGTAAATACAAATACAGCTCAGCTCCGTTATAGCGCGGTCCTCGGGGGCCACCCGATCCGACCGCGCTATAACCGGGGTCGTGCTAATTTTTATGGGCGCCGCGCGCCCGATCGGGAGGAGGGGGGAAGAGGTGGAGTGAGGCGCCGGCAGCCACCGTACTTCCCCCAGCATTCCCCTTGCACTTCCCCCAGCAGCCTCACTTCTACCAGCACCGATTCCCGCACCCCAACCCGGCACCGATCCCCCCAGCCCCGCACCAATCACCCCCCCCCCCCAGCCCTGATCCCCGCAGGCAGCCCCACGATGCCCCAGCAGCTGACACCGGAGGTAGGGGTGGGCTGTGAGTGCTGTGTGCAGTGTGCTGTATTGTATTTATGTCTTTATTTATATAGCGCCATTAATGTACACAGCGCTTCACAGCAGAAATACACGTGGTAATCAAATAAATAACAGATAATATAAATAACAGGCCATGGGAATAAGCGCTTTAGACATAAACGTAACATTAAGGAAGAGGAGTCCCTGCCCCGAGGAGCTTACAGTCTAATTGGTAGGTAGGGAGAACGTACAGAGACAGTAGGAGGGAGTTCTGGTAAGTGCGCCTTCAGGGGGCCAAGCTTTATGTATCATGTGTTCAGAATACCCACAGTGCTATTCATATGCTTCTTTAAGCAAGTGTGTCTTAAGGTGGGTCTTAAAGGTGGATGGAGAGGGTGCTAGTCGGGTACTAAGGGGAAGGGCATTCCAGAGGTGCGGGGCAGTAAGTGAGAAAGGTTTAAGGCGGGAGAGGGCTTTAGATACAAAAGGGGGTAGAGAGAAGACATCCTCGAGCAGAACGCAAGAGTCGGGATGGTGCATAACGAGAAATTAGGGCTGAGATGTAAGGAGGGGCAGAAGAGTGTAAAGCTTTAAATGTGAGGAGGAGAATGGAGTGTGAGATGCGGGATTTGATTGGAAGCCAGGAGAGGGATTTCATGAGGGGAGATGCTGAGACAGATCTAGGAAAGAGTAGAGTGATTCTGGCAGCAGCGTTTAGGATAGATTGTAGGGGAGACAGGTGAGAGGCAGGAAGGCCGGACAGCAGGAGGTTACAGTAATCAAGACGGGAGAGAATGAGGGCCTGAGTCAGAGTTTTAGCAGTCGAGCAACAGAGGAAAGGGCGTATCTTTGTTATATTGCGGAGGAAAAAGCGGCAAGTTTTAGAAATGTTTTGAATGTGAGGGGCGAATGTGAGAGAGGAATCGTGTGTGACCCCTAAGCAGCGTGCTTGGGCTACTGGGTGAATGATCGTAGTTCCAACAGTAATGTGGAAGGAGGTAGTAGGGCCAGGTTTGGGAGGAAGTATGAGGAGCTCTGTTTTAGCCATGTTGAGTTTAAGGCGGCGGAGGGCCATCCAGGATGATATAGCAGAGAGACATTCAGAAACTTTGGTTTGTACAGCAGGTGTAAGGTCAGGTGTTGAAAAGTACATTTGTGTGTCGTCAGCATAGAGGTGATATTTAAACCCAAATGATGTTATTAGGTCACCTAGAGAGAGTGTATACAGAGAAAAGAGAAGGGGTCCCAGGACAGAGCCCTGGGGTACCCCCACAGAGAGATCAATAGAGGAGGAGGAGGTGTTAGCAGAAGAGACACTGAAAGTACGATGGGAGAGGTAAGAGGAGATCCAGGATAGAGCTTTGTTCCGAATGTTCTGTGAGAGTGTGCTGTGAGTGTGTGCAGTGTGCTGTGAGTGTGTGCAGTGTGCTGTGAGTGTGTGCAGTGTGCTGTGAGAGTGTGCTGTGAGTGTGTGCAGTGTGCTGTGAGAGTGTGCTGTGAGTGTGTGCTGTGAGTGTGTGCAGTGTGCTGTGTGTGTGCAGTGTGTTGTGAGTGTGTGCAGTGTGCTGTGAGTGTGTGTTTAGTGTGCTGTGAGTGTGAACAGTGTGCTGTGAGAATGTGCTGTGAGTGTGTGCAGTGTGCTATGAGAGTGTGCTGTGAGTGTGTACAGTGTGCTCTGAGTGTGTGCAGTGTGCTGTGAGTGTGTGTTTAGTGTGCTGTGAGTGTGTGCAGTGTGTTATGACTGTGTGCAGTAAAACCACATACACTCAATCACAACCCACACAGGCACAACACACACACACTCAATGACAACACCCACTCAATCACAACCAACACAGGCACAACACACACACTCAATCACACCACACACACAGACAGACACAACACACAGTCATAAGTCACACACTTTCACCTGGGTGAGGAAGTACTACTGGAAGCCTACTCCTGTGCCCCCATGCTGATGGAAACTGGGACGGGAAACACAGGAGGAGGGGATGTCTGTGTGCAGGGAAGGAAGGCCCCGCCCCCACAGCAAGGCCCCACCCCCTCTGCAAGGCCCCGCCCCCTCTGCAAGGCCCCGCCCCCTCTGCAAGGCCCTGCCCCCACAGCAAGGCCCCGCCCCCTCTGCAAAGCCCCGCTCCCACAGCAAGGTCCCGCACCCTCTGCAAGGCCCCGCCCCCACAGCAAGTCCCCGCCCCCTCTGCAAGGCCCCACCCCCTCTGCAAGGCCCCACCCCCTCTGCAAGGCCCCGCTCCCACAGCAAGGCCCCGCCCCCTCTGCAAGGCCCCGCCCCCTCTGCAAGGCCCCGCCCCCACAGCAAGGCCCCGCCCCCTCTGCAAGGCCCCGCTCCCACAGCAAGGCCCCGCCCCCTCTGCAAGGCCCC
The DNA here is from genome assembly GCF_040206685.1 of Ascaphus truei. Classification (NCBI taxonomy): domain Eukaryota; kingdom Metazoa; phylum Chordata; class Amphibia; order Anura; family Ascaphidae; genus Ascaphus; species Ascaphus truei. The sequence continues at coordinate 7,683,746 of NC_134505.1, read as the reverse complement.
GCCCCCTCTGCAAGGCTTCGCCCCCTCTGCAAGGCCCCGCCCCCTCTGCAAGGCCCCGCCCCCACAGCAAGGCCCCGCTCCCACAGCAAGGCCCCGCCCCCTCTGCAGGGCCCCGCCCCCACAGCAAGGCCCCGCCCCCTCTGCAAGGCCCCGCCCCCTCTGCAAGGCCCCGCCCCCACAGCAAGGCCCCGCCCCCTCTGCAAGGCCCCGCCCCCTCTGCAAGGCCCCGCCCCCTCTGCAAGGCCCCGCTCCCACAGCAAGGCCCCGCCCCCTCTGCAAGGCCCCACACCCTCTGCAAGGCCCCGCACCCTCTGCAAGGCCCCGCCCCCACAGCAAGGCCCCACCCCCTCTGCAAGGCCCCGCCCCCCTCTGCAAGGCCCCGTCCCCTCTGCAAGGCCCCGCCCCCTCTGCAAGGCCCCGCTCCCACATTAAGGCCCCGCCCCCTCTGCAAGGCCCCGATCCCTCTGCAAGGCCCCACCCCCTCTGCAAGGCCCCGCCCCCTCTGCAAGGCCCCGCTCCCACAGCAAGGCCCCACCCCCTCTGCAAGGCCCCGCCCCCTCTGCAAGGCCCCGTCCCCTCTGCAAGGCCCCGCCCCCTCTGCAAGGCCCCGCTCCCACAGCAAGGCCCCGCCCCCTCTGCAAGGCCCCGCCCCCTCTGCAAGGCCCCGCTCCCACAGCAAGGCCCCGCCCCCTCTGCAAGGCCCCGCCCCCTCTGCAAGGCCCCGCTCCCACAGCAAGGCCCCGCCCCCTCTGCAAGGCCCCGCCCCCTCTGCAAGGCCCCGCTCCCACAGCAAGGCCCCACCCCCTCTGCAAGGCCCCGCCCCCTCTGCAAGGCCCCGCTCCCACAGCAAGGCCCCACCCCCTCTGCAAGGCCCCGCCCCCTCTGCAAGGCCCCGCCCCCTCTGCAAGGCCCCGCCCCCACAGCAAGGCCCCGCACCCTCTGCAAGGCCCCACCCCCTCTGCAAGGCCCCGCACCCAGAGCAAGGCCCCACCCCCTCTGCAAGGCCCCGCCCCCTCTGCAAGGCCCCGCACCCAGAGCAAGGCCCCACCCCCTCTGCAAGGCCCCGCCCCCTCTGCAAGGCCCCGCTCCCACAGCAAGGCCCCGCCCCCTCTGCAAGGCCCTGCCCCCTCTGCAAGGCCCCGTCCCCTCTGCAAGGCCCCGCCCCCTCTGCAAGGCCCTGCCCCCTCTGCAAGGCCCCGCCCCCTCTGCAAGGCCCCGCCCCCTCTGCAAGGCCCCGCTCCCACATTAAGGCCCCGCTCCCACATTAAGGCCCCGCCCCCTCTGCAAGGCCCCGCTCCCACAGCAAGGCCCCACCCCCTCTGCAAGGCCCCGCCCCCTCTGCAAGGCCCCGCTCCCACAGCAAGGCCCCACCCCCTCTGCAAGGCCCCGCCCCCTCTGTAAGGCCTCGCCCCCTCTGCAAGGCCCCGCCCCCTCTGCAAGGCCCCGCTCCCACAGCAAGGCCCCGCCCCCTCTGCAAGGCCCCGCCCCTTCTGCAAGGCCCCGCTCCCACAGCAAGGCCCCGCCCCCTCTGCAAGGCCCCGATCCCACAGCAAGGCCCCGCCCCCTCTGCAAGGCCCCGCTCCCTCTGCAAGGCCCCGCCCCTCTGCAAGGCCCCGCTCCCTCTGCAAGGCCCCGCCCCCTCTGCAAGGCCCCGCCCCCTCTGCAAGGCCCCGCTCCCACAGCAAGGCCCCGCCCCCTCTGCAAGGCCCCGCCCCTTCTGCAAGGCCCCGCTCCCACAGCAAGGCCCCGCCCCCTCTGCAAGGCCCCGATCCCACAGCAAGGCCCCGCCCCCTCTGCAAGGCCCCGCTCCCTCTGCAAGGCCCCGCCCCCTCTGCAAGGCCCCGCTCCCACAGCAAGGCCCCGCCCCCTCTGCAAGGCCCCGATCCCTCTGCAAGGCCCCGCCCCCACAGCAAGGCCCCGCCCCCACAGCAAGGCCCCGCCCCCTCTGCATGGCCCCGCCCCCTCTGCAAGGCCCCGCTCCCTCTGCAAGGCCCCGCCCCCTCTGCAAGGCCCCGCTCCCTCTGCAAGGCCCCGCCCCCTCTGCAAGGCCCCGCCCCCACAGCAAGGCCCCGCTCCCACAGCAAGGCCCCGCCCCCTCTGCAAGGCCCCGCTCCCTCTGCAAGGCCCCGCCCCCTCTGCAAGGCCCCACCCCCACAGCAAGGCCCCGCACCCACAGCAAGGCCCCGTCCCCTCTGCAAGGCCCCGCCCCCACAGTAAGGCCCCGCCCCCTCTGCAAGCAATGGGAGGGACATGGTGAGGGAGACACACCCACTGACACCCACACCCACACACAGATACACACCCACACAGATACACACCCACACAGATACACACACACACAGATACACACACACACACAGATAAACACACACACGTACACACACACACACACTGATACACACACACTGATACACACACACACTGATACACACACACACACACACAGACTGATACACGCACACAGACGGATACACGCACACAGACGGATACACGCACACAGACTGACACACGCACACAGACTGATACACACACACTGATACACACGCACACAGACTGATACACACGCACACAGACTGATACACACACACACACAGACTGATACACACGCACAGAGACTGAGACACACGCACACAGACTTATACACACGCACACAGACTGATACACACGCACACAGACTGACACACGCACACAGACTGATACACACACACTGATACACAAGCACACAGACTGATACACACGCACACAGACTGATACACACACACAGACTGATACACACGCACACAGACTGACACAGACACACACAGACTGACACACACACACACAGACTGACACACACATACACTGATACATACACACATACACTGGCGACACACTTTATTCGAGCTCGGCTAGTCCCACGAATTCGGGTATACCCGGGTGTATTGAGGTTTGTGACTGTTTTCTGCCCGAGTGCATTGAGGTATTTTCCAGGCAGGGATTGAAGCATTTTATTCCCGCTGGCTGCAATACTGCACAGTATATATATATATACTGCATTACAATTCATGAATTTATGCCATCTGGTAGACACGCGAAGCATTGCAGCCTATTAAATCCTAATCATTATCATTTAACAGATCAGCCGCCCGTCAGCCAGGCATGAACCCAGGCTGGGAAGGCAAACGCAACGGGGCTTGTCAGAGGTGAGGAGCGGCGCATTCCAGGTATCTGCCAGGTACATACTGGGTATTTGCTCGAATAAAGTGTGTCGCAGCAGTACACAGTGGAGTACAGACAGAGGCAGCCATGAGCAAGCGGCTCCCCGCCTCCCCCTGCACCCACCCCCGCGCCCATCTCCCGCACCATGGGGGAGGGTTGGGAGCGCTGAGACACAGAGGTACAAATTGCCACCCTCCCTCCCCCGGCGGCCAGCCTATCACCCCGGGTGGGCAGCCACGGGTTCCCGGGGCAGAATGGGGGACACCGCGCAGCCACCACTGCTCGCCCCCGCACCAAGGGGACCGGGGGGGGGGGGAGGGAGCGCCAGGACAGGAGGCAAATGCACAAAAACCCACCTCCTATCACCCCGGGCGGGCAGAGGGGGGGAGACACTGCGCAGCCGACAGAGGAGCCAGGAGCGGGAAGAGACACACACACCACGTGTGCTCTGCAGTAGGAAGCGGAAGTCCCGCCCCCGGCACCCTCTGACCTGCAGCCAATCCCCTGCGGCCCGGCTGGCATTCTGAGTCCCGCCCCCCGGCAACCATTCATTCAACATGGAAAAAAACTTACCTGCTCTCGCACGGCATTCTCCTCACCGCCACATACCGGGACCAGGGCCAAAACCCGGGACAAATCTGGGACAGACAGGGAACCGGGACAGGACACAAAAAAACGGGACTGTCCCGGCAAAAGGGGGACAAATGGTCACCCTACCCATACACACCCAGAGAGGTAATACCGGTATACACATACACGCCCAGAGAGGTAATACCAGTATACACATACACGCCCAGAGAGGTAATACCAGTATACACACACACGCCCAGAGAGGTAATACCGGTATACACGTACACTCCCAGAGAGGTAATACCGGTGTACACGCCCAGAGAGGTAAAATCAGTATAGATATACACACCCAGAGAAGTAATACCAGTATACACATACACACCCAGAGAAGTAATACCAGTATACACATACACACCCAGAGAAGTAATACCGGTATACACCTACACGCCCAGAGAGGTGATACCGGTATATACATACACGCCCAGAGAGGTAATACCGGTATACACATACACGCCCAGAGGGGTAATACCGGTATACACTATGACAAAATACCCTTTTTGGCTGAAGGGTTATTGTCTGGGAACCTTAAATCCCACTGTCTTTTAGGGTAAGCACAGTCACAGGACCATCCAGCTCTGGTTTAAAGGCTTTATTTTCTTTGTCACTCCAGCAGACCAAATCAAGACAAACAAAAGAATCAAAATAAATCCTCGCTCTATCTGAGCATTAACTAGACAGCAATCCGCAAAGCGGATACAATATCTGAGAAAGAGCTTTGATCACTGTTAGTTCAACGACAAGTGGCGTGGGAATCTTAGGTTCTAGGGCACCTGGGAATAAAATTCTTTTTGCCCCTAGCTCCTAGGCCCCCCCCCCCACTCGACCACCACCGGGTTCAAGAATCCAGGACCCCCAGAAAGGGTCGTGCTGACTGAGCGGGGTCGCGCCAGAGGTTTCAATGGCGGCGGCAGAAACAGCACGAGAAAACGGCTAAGTCCGAAACCCTGAAAAATCATAAGGCCATATCTCTGGTTCTGGAGGGTCCAGAGGGCCGTGGTTTGGGGTGCCTGTAGTCACTGTTCCGGCATGACCGCAGAAACATTCCCGACCCTCTCTGACCTACCCGACGGAGTATGGAACACCATAAATGTTCGTGAGTTTTTCCCATAGGCTTCAAAGGCGGCCGTCTCCCCATTGATCGGCAATGGCGGAGAAGCCCCATAGACTCCAACAGCGGCGGATTCCCGTTGTAAGTCTATGGCGGCAGACTCCCATAGACGCCAATGGCGGAGATTCCCCGTTGAAAGCCTATGGCGGCGGAGCCCGTTGTTTTCAATGGGGATTTAGTGAAAAACTGAGATTTCTTTTTAGCGGAGATTTTTATAATAAACTATGAAACGGTTTATGTGGTATTTGTATATCTCCGGTTCTGAAGGTCGCACGGGCTGAAACTTGGACCCTATAATGTACCACTTCCGGCATTAAGGTTTGGGAAGTTTGGACCCGCTGGACCTAACAGAACCGGTTATTTTAATATGTGTGTATATTCAGAACCATGGTGTGTTTCAAAGCGAGGACAAAAGCCCGCGAAGATTCCTGCACACTAAAGAATGTAAATGTACAGGGGGGCGACCCAAAGTCTAGGAACCAGGCCCTGATCAAAAGACTCAGCCACTCTAACTGTTTACATGAGTGCGGAGAAGCATGAAGCTGGAGTGGTTTGTGAGTGTTATAACTCACACTTACAAACAAAGAGTATCCTGCCAGATACTCCATTTGGTAGACTGGCCGGCGCCCCCTGATTTAGGAGAGGGGCTACAGAAATGAGACCTGGGGGGCATGGGTTACACTGTGTCCCCACGTTAGCAATTGGATGCAGTAATTGTTCACCAATAGTCTGCACTCAATAGTAAGAATAGGATTGCAAAAGTATATAACCTGTTGGCAATCCTACAGTCTTTGTCTTCTGATTACATCTTGATTGATACCTGATTGCTGGAGGATTGCTATCTGATACTCCTTCATCCCATCCCCTAAGTAAGTGTTATCTTCTTGTCTGTTAATTGTACTATATTGCTGTGTTCACCTATCTAAGGAATAAATATACTTTATTATATCTAAGCCTCGTTCAGTTCAACCCAGTTATTTGGTGTATATTATATCTTGTCATAAAGTTACCGTGACAGGCGTGGCTTAGCGCTCCGTCGCGAGTCCTGCTCTCAATTCTATTGAGAGCAAGAGCAACTCTCGCCACAGCGCTGCGGCCCCCCCTCGCAGCAGGCCCGGCGCCATTGAGGGGAGGGCTCTCATCCCTGCAGCGTCCGCCACAGCAAGTGCTGCAGTAGCCAGCGGGGACCAGGCCTTAGGCTTTCGTCCCACTGCGGCCGGCGGCGCACACGCGGCCGCGGTCCACCAGCTGCTTGCCTCCCGTCTGGATGTCCCCGCTGGCTCCTTCCGGCGTGGCTGACTGAGTGCTGTGACACGTCAGCCAGCCAGAGCTACAAGGAGCTCGAGGTTTTCGGCGAGTCCAGTGTCACATGACGCAAGGCAGCCAATCCGATTCCCCCCTCTGCTCCGATCCCCCTTCCGATTCCCCCCGTGTGTATTTGTGTGTGTGTGTGTGTGTGTGTGCCTGTGTGTGCGAGTGCCTGTGTGTGTGAAGGGCTGAGGGACTGAAGGGCTGTGTGATGGTCCCGCACCCTCATGTCATGGCCGCACCCTCCCACCCATTTTGGCCACTCCCCTCTCCCCCCCACCCCCCACCCCGCACCGGAAAAAATTCACTGCAGATCGCAGTGCAATGAATTGCACGCACCACCGGCAAGCAAGGCAGCCGTGCGGGCGCGAGCAGCGGGGCCTTAGCCTTAGGCTGCGCTTATAGTGCCGACGACGACGACAGCAACGTCACGGCAAAACAAATGCGTTGCTGCCGTCGCGTGCGCTTATAGTAAGCGCGATGCGACGGAGCGACGGATTGGTCGTGATCGCTGGAAGTCCATCTCTATTTGATTGTCCAGCGACCGTCACGTCGCCGGCACTATAAGCGTAGCCTTCGGCTGCGGCCCCCGCTGCTCGCGAGGCTGGCGGCGCGTGCAGCCGAGTCCCCCGGTCTGCAGAGAGCTGCAGGGGGGAAGACAGGGGGGGCAAGACTGGGGAGTGACGGGGCGCGGCCGTGACGTCACGCGGCAGGTTCGCCCTCATTGGCTGAACCACTGGGGGACGTGGCCTAGCGCACCATCGCAACTCCTAATCTCAATTTTCTTGAGAGCAGGAGTTTGTCTGCGCAGTGCGGCCCCCCCCCCTCTCGCACCGGGCCCGGTCCCATTGTGGGGGGGCTCTTGTCCCTGCAGCGTCCGCCCCAGCGGGGACCTGGCCTTAGCTGATATAAGGGGACAGGGGAGAACCGACCCAGCCTGACCTTTCTTACACGCCTAATTAAGGAGAGGTGATCTGCACCTGGCTTCATTTGCAGAACCTCCCCCGGGACCTTTAACCCTTAGTAGGGCTAGGTATAGTTTGCAAAAGCAGGAGGTACCTCCTCTCTACAACTTCACCACCGTTCCTCTCACATATACTCCCCCCAGCTCATCCCTACTGGTGTGAGCGACCATGGACATCAAGCCGCGCACCCTAGAAATCCCGTCAGCATTTCCCTGTCTCAGACCGGCCCTGTGTCCCACAGTGACATTAAAGGGCTGGAGACTAAGGAACCACATGGTCACCGGTGAGTTTTTCTCTTTATTCTGGGACATCCAATAGGGCGACCAGATTTTCCAAATGAAAAAACCGCGACACATGAAGAAATTATTTATAAAACACATTCGTGACGCACACCCGTTGCCATGACAACGAGACACTGACGTCAGGCGATGACATGTTGCCATGACAACGCGGCATCACTCGATGCCTCGGCGCCATAATGCGTCCCGTAGTCATGTCAACTTGATGTCACTCTCTCTCCCCAATCTGTCACACTCTCTCCCCATGCTGTCACTCTCTCTCCCCATGCTGTCACTCTCTCTCCCCATGCTGTCACTCTCTCTCCCCATGCTGCCACTCTCTCTCCCCATGCTGTCACTCTCTCTCCATGCTGTCACTCTCTCTCTCCATGCTGTCACTCACTCTCCCCACATGCTGTCACTCTCTCTCCCCATGCTGTCACTCTCTCTCCCCATGCTGTCACTCTCTCTCCCCATGTTTTCTCTCCCTCTCTCCCCCCATGCTGTGAGTCTCTCTCTTCCCATACTGTCTCTCTCCCTATAGTGTGTGTGTGTGTGTGTGTGTGTGTGTGTGTGTGTGTGTGTGTGTGTGTGTGTGTGTGTGTGTGTGTGTGTGTGTGTGTGTGTGTGTGTGTGTGTGTGTGTGTGTGTCATTCTGGGGCCTACCTTTCACTGTGCAGCATGGGTGGGTGGGGGGGAGGAAGCCATCTTGAGCAGCAGACACCTCACTGCTGGGGCTCCGCCGACACAAATACTGGCCCCACCCTCTGCACCTAACACCACCCCCACCCTCTGCAGCTAACACCGCCCCCACCCTCTGCAGCTAACACCACCGCCACCCTCTGCATCTTACCCCGACCCACCCTCTGCAGCTAACACCGCCCCCACCCTCTGCCACTAACCCCACCCCTCACCCTCTGCATCTTACCCCGACCCACCCTCTGCAGCTAACACCGCCCCCACCCTCTGCAGCTAATACTGCCCCACCCTCTGCTGCTAACCCCGCCCCCCACCCTCTGCAGCTAACCCCACCCCCAACCTCTCAGCTAACCCCACCCCCCCACCCTCTGCCGCTAACCCCACCCCCCCACCCTCTGCCGCTAACCCCACCCCCCCACCCTATGCAGCTAACCCCACCCCCCCACCCTCTGCAGCTAACCCCACCCCCCCACCCTCTGCAGCTAACCCCACCCCGACCTCTCAGCTAACCCCACCCCCCCACCCTCTGCCGCTAACCCCACCCCCCCACCCTCTGCAGCTATCCCTGCCCCCAACCTCTCAGCTAACCCCACCCCCCACCCTTTGCCGCTAACCCCGCCCCCAACCTCTCAGCTAACCCCACCCCCCACCCTCTGCCGCTAACCCCACCCCCCCACCCTCTGCAGCTAACCCCACCCCCAACCTCTCAGCTAACCCCACCCACCACCCTCTGCAGCTAACCCCACCCCCAACCTCTCAGCTAACCCCACCCCCCCACCCTCTGCCGCTAACCCCACCCCCCACCCTCTGCCGCTAACCCCACCCCCGCCCTCTGCCGCTAACCCCACCCCCCCACCTCTCAGCTAACCCCACCCCCCCACCCTCTGCAGCTAACCCCACCCCCCCACCCTCTGCAGCTAACCCCACCCCCCCACCCTCTGCAGCTAACCCTGCCCCCAACCTCTCAGCTAACCCCACCTCCCCACCCTCTGCAGCTAACCCCACCCCCCCCACCCTCTGCAGCTAACACCACCCCCCCACCCTCTGCAGCTAACCCCACCCCCCACCCTCTGCAGCTAACCCCACCCCCCACCCACCCTCTGCAGCTAACCCCACCCCCCCACCCTCTGCAGCTAACCCCACCCCCCCCCACCCTCTGCAGCTAACCCCACCCCAACCCTCTGCAGCTAACCCCACCCCCCCCACCTCTCAGCTAACCCCACCCCCCACCCTCTGCAGCTAACCCCACCCCCCCCACCCTCTTCAGCTAACCCCACCCCCCCCTCTGCAGCTAACCCCGCCCCCCCATCCTCTGCAGGTAACCCTGCCCCCACCCCCTGCATTTAGCCCCGCCCTCAACCTTGGCAGCTAAACCCACCCCCACCCTTTGCAGGTAACCCCGCCCCTCACCCCCTGCAGTGAGCCCCGCCCCCCACCCCCTGCAGTGAGCCCCGCCCCCAACCTCGGCAGCTAAACCCACCCCCACCCTTTGCAGGTAACCCCGCCCCCCACCCCCTGCAGTGAGCCCCGCCCCCCACCCCCTGCAGTGAGCCCCCCCAACCTCAGCAGCTATTTTTAAACTTTATCCGCAGTTTTAAAAAATCACAAGACGTTTTATCCAACTTTTTCATTGCACATTTGCAGAGAAAAGTAGCAATGTCGCCAGAAGCGTATTTCCCAATATTCAGCATCTGCACTAATTGGTGTAAATGATACTTCCTATAACGCAGGTTATGGGGGCACAGCATTAAAATGACTCTCGTATCTCTTATCACATCCCAGTATATGGAGATATCCCACTATCACACGCTGGAAACCTCTGACAGCTCAGGCGCTGAGCTCAGTATGTGACACATTCGCATTCTACTGCCATTTTCAAAAGATACATGTTTACCTGCGCCCTGACTTCCACGGTTACCGCCACACCGCTCTGTGCCAGGGTTCTGTGCCACCACTTGCTGCCATACCCAGCGTGGATCTGACAGGTAAGCTTCTTCTGAGACGCAGCAGAGATGTCAGACACTTCCCCGCTCATTCGCATCATATTTGTAACCAGGGGGGTTTATTTTTCATCTTCAGGACACATCCGCCACTTTTTGGGCCAAGTATTTGAGTCTCAGATTAGCGAGGATCATCCTACTGTATTTTTAAAGCGGCGAACATTTCCCGAGATGGAGAGACGCCGGGTAAGATCTGGTAAAAGGACAACCGTAGAATGCATCAAAACCAAGTGTGATGTGGCATGTAACAGAATTAAATAGGGGGGAGACCTGACTAGCTGGGGTCCCTGTGTGTTGAGAGGCTCCCGTAGAGAGCTAAAGCGTTGATCAGTTCTATTCAATAGTATTATATATATTTATTATTTGCAAAGCTCTGGTGTGCCTGCTTTTTCTTTTTATATCTATACAGGCATACCCCGCATTAACGTACGCAATGGGACCGGAGCATGTATGTAAAGCGGAAATGTACTTAAAGTGAAGCACTACCTTTTCCCAACTTATCGATGCATGTACTGTACTGCAATCGTTATATACGTGCATAACTGATGTAAATAACGCATTTGTAACAGGCTCTATAGTCTCCCCGCTTGCGCACAGCTTCGGTACAGGTAGGGAGCCGGTATTGCTGTTCAGGACGTGCTGACAGGCGCATGCGTGAGCTGCCGTTTGCCTATTGGGCGATATGTACTTACTCGCGAGTGTACTTAAAGTGAGTGTCCTTAAAGTGAGGTATGCCTGTATATACATAAACACACGTGTGTATGTGTACAGTATGTGTGTGTATATATATTTATATTATCGGCGCAATGTTTTGGTTATATATATTTATTTATTTATTTATTTATAAAATATTTTACCAGGAAGTAATACATTGAGAGTTACCGCTCGTTTTCAAGTATGTCCTGGGCACAGAGTAAAACAAATAATACATGGTTACAAAGTACAGTTACATAATGAGCAGGGTATACATTATATACAAGACATTGGGTGCACAGTTAAAGAAAATATATATTATGAGCGTATGAAACAGTTACAGACCAGGTTAAAGTGTGAGACAGCCTTAGATTTGAAAGAACTTAAGCTGGTGGTGGATATGAGAGTCTCTGGTAGGTTGTTCCAGTTTTGGGGTGCACTGAAGGAGAAGGAGGAACGTCCGGATACTTTGTTGAGCCTTGGGACCATGAATAGTCTTTTGGAGTCAGATCTCAGGTGATAGGTGCTGCATGTGGTAGGGGTGAGGAGCTTGTTCAGGTAGCTGGGTAGCTTGCCCAGAAAGTATTTGAGGGTGAGACAGGAAAGGTGAACTTTGCGCCTAGACTCTAGTGATGACCAATCTAGTTCTTTAAGCATTTCGCAGTGATGTGTGTTGTAGTTGCATTGGAGAACAAAACGACAAATTGAATTGTAGAGGGTGTCAAGTTTGCTAAGGTGGGTTTGAGGAGCCGAGCCATATACTATGTCTCCATAGTCAATAATTGGCATTAGCATCTGCTGTGCAATACGCTTTCTGACCAGGAGACTTAGGGAGGATTTGTTCCTGTAAAGTACCCCTAGTTTGGCATAGGTCTTGGTTGTCAGGGTATCAATGTGCATCCCGATTGTTAAGTGGGAGTCAAACCATAAGCCCAGGTACTTAAAACTAGTGACAGGGGTTAGGGTGGTGTTAGTGTTGGTTCTAATCAGGAGCTCAGTCACTGGAAGCTTTCCAAATTTAGTCTTGGTCCCAAATACCATTGTTACAGTCTTGTCAGTGTTTAAAAACAGTTTGTTTTGGGAAATCCAGTTTTCGAGTCTCAAAAAGTCAGACTGAAGTATGTGTTGAAGGTCAGAGAGGCTATGGCTGTGTGCATATAGGATTGTGTCATCTGCATACATGTGTATTGAGGCTTCCTTACAAGCTGTGGGAAGATCATTAATGAACACTGAGAAGAGTAGGAGCCCCAGAACAGAGCCTTGCGGGACACCACAGGTGATATCCAGGGGGTTGGAGTTAGAGCCTGAGATGGACACATGTTGGGATCTTCCTGATAGGTAGGACTGAAACCAGTTTAAAGCATGCTTCCCTATTCCAGAGCTCTGGAGTTTGTTAAGCCGGATAGCATGATCACTGTGTCAAAAGCCTTTGCAAAATCTAGGAATACTGCACCAGTGAGTTGTCCCTGTTCCATTCCACACTGGATTTCATTGCAAACTTTTAGCAGGGTAGTTACGGTGGAGTGTTTGGGACGAAACCCAGACTGGAATTGGCTAGGGAAATTTGTCTTGGTATAGAAATCGCTTAATTGGGAGTGGACACATTTTCCCATAACTTTGGATAGAATTGAGAGAAGTGAGATTGGCCTGTAGTTTGAGACAGTGTTTTTGTCCCCACTTTTGAAGATTGGGACAACTCTGGCAGTTTTCCAGGTCTTAGGGATATGGCCTGCAGACAGGATAGAGTTGACTATGGACGCAATTGGTTTGGCAATGGCTGGGGCACCAAGTCGTAGGAACCTAGATTGTAGTAAGTCGGGTCCACATTGGCTGCTTAGTTTTAGTTTGAGGAGCGCTTGTGTAATCTCCTCTTCAGATACTGGGCTAAATTGAAAATTGTGGGCAGTGTTGGGAAGGGGTGGGACTGTAGGGATACTCCCAGGATGAAATTCATGTTTGGGGTTTGTGCTGCGTTTCGCTAATAAGTTAGTGGCACACCCCACAAAGTAATCATTGAATGCATTTGCAATGTCAGTGGGTTTGTCAGAGTAATATCCCCCTTAGTGATATTACTTGGTTGTTGATGGTTAGGAGGCTGGAATATATTGTTGATAACCTTCCAGAAGTTAGCTGGGTTTGATGTATTTTGGTTGAGATTGTCAGAGTAATATTGTGCTTTTGCATGCCTTGTTTGCCTTGTGCACATGTTCCGCATGCATTTGTAGTGATTGAGATCCTTGGCAGTGCCAGTTACCTTGTAGCTTTTCCACAAGGCATCCCTGAACTGGTAGAGTGCTATAAGGTCAGGTGTAACCCATGGAAGGTGGGCCCCCCGTACCCTTATTTTGCGTAGTGGAGCATGGGTATCGCAGAGTTTTAAGAACTCGGATTGGAAATAGTCGAGCGCAGAATCGGGGTCGGGAATTAAATCGATTCTGTGCCATGGGCAGTTGGTAAGGTCATCCAGAAACTGTTGTGGGTTCAAGTTTTTAAATGTTCTAGTGAGGAGAACTTTAGGGCTTGAATGGGGCGGTTTAATTTTCCTTACACAGTACACTATTGCATGGTCACTGAAAATGTCCAGAAGGATGCCAGAGGATTGGATTCTGCTGGGGTTTGAGGAGAGAATCCAGTCTAGCAAGGAATGGTTATGCGATTTTAGGTTTATCCGTGTGGGTTGGGAAATGAGTTGCGATAGGTTAAGTGACTTGAGTTGTATCTGGATTTTGTGGTTTTTAGGGTCAAGCCAATTGAAGTTGAAATCCCCTAGAACTAGCAGCTCACTCTTCTCATTCAGAGAGGAAATGGAGCCAAGAAATTGGGTGATATCAGTCAGGGATTGTAGAGGGGCTTTAGGGGGGCGGTAGATGCCAGCGAGCAAGATGGGCTTAGAAAAGTGGAGGCAGATTTTGCCAACTAGAGTTTCAAAAGAGGGTGGACTTGGTGGGCAATTTAACAGTGTAAATTGTAAGGTGTCTGCAATATAAAATAACACCCCTCCTCCTCTCTTTGACCTATCTCTCCTAAAAATGGAGTATCCCTGAATGGCAATATGTGCATCAGGGGTTTTAGGGGATAGCCATGTTTCTGTAAGAACGATGGCTTTGGGTTTATGCATAAGGCACCATGTCCTTAGTTCATCCAGTTTGGGCAGCAGGCTCCGGATGTTTATATGGGCGACAGATAGCCATTTTTGGAATTTAAAGGTGGAATTCTCAGGGGCATGGGACAGAGCTGAAATGGGAGGACCTGGGTTAGGTTCAATATCACCTGCTAAAGAGAGTAACAATATGAGGAGAAATTTGGTTAGTTGTTTGCAAGTTGTAAATTTGTGGTGTTTTCCATTAGAGTGAGCAGTGGTTGGTGTGCTGGTTTTTAGAGTTCTCCACCAACATTCAGTAGATAGTGCAAGGCTTTTGAGTAGTCCATGGTGTATGGTGATGTTGGGTGTGGGCCAGGATGGAGGAGTTTGTAGTGGATAGAGGGAGTAACATCTCCATGAGGCCAGGAGAAAGAAAAAAGTTAAAAGACATAGCAGGTTCATGATGCCAGAGGTAGGCAGTGCTGCAAGGAGCTGTTGTGAGCAGAGTGAGTGTGTGCAGACTAAACAGCAGGGGTGGGCCTGTACCTTGTCAAGTGTTTTGCTGCATTGCAATGCTAGGGTCAGTTCAGGATTTCAGTGTTTTGTGCAGTCAGTTTTGGGAGAGGCTGCAGTGAAAGAAGTTGTAAAGGGGTGGGGGGTTAAAGTATGCAGGTTAACAAGCATGGGATCATGGTGTGATCTGAATAGCTTACCGTTTGTTGTCTTGAGTAAAAGAGTGTGCAGTAGATCCAGTCCCCAGTCACCTCTAGTCAAACTGTAGTCTAACTGTGTTTATCACTCAAAAACCTCACTTTAAAATGCCTCACTATCTAATGCCAATTGCAGTTCCTGCAGATTGCAGGAGAGGTGTTTGTTATATACAGCTAAAACAGTCACATGACCCTCCCCCTCCCCAATCAGTCAGCTTGTTCCATTTGGTCAATTAACAGCACAGAGTTAAGAGGGAAAAAAACAAAAACTTTTTACATTCAAACATACTAACTTATATCAATTCTACAAGGCCAGATTCAGTCTTATACACAGGGTTTCACCATCAGGAACATACTTATATCAATTCAACAAGGCCAGATTCAGTCTTATACACAGGGTTTCACCATCAGGAACATACTTATATCAATTCAACAAGGCCAGATTCAGTCTTATACACAGGGTTTCAACATCAGGAACATACTTATATATCAATTCAACAAGGCCAGATTCAGTCTTATACACAGGGTTTCAACATCAGGAACATACTTATATCAATTCAACAAGGCCAGATTCAGTCTTATACACAGGGTTTCAACATCAGGAACATACTTATATCAATTCAACAAGGCCAGATTCAGTCTTATACACAGGGTTTCAACATCAGGAACATACTTATATCAATTCAACAAGGCCAGATTCAGTCTTATACACAGGGTTTCAACATCAGGAACATACTTATATCAATTCAACAAGGCCAGATTCAGTCTTATACACAGGGTTTCAACATCAGGAACATACTTATATCAATTCAACAAGGCCAGATTCAGTCTTATACACAGGGTTTCAACATCAGGAACATACTTATATCAATTCAACAAGGCCAGATTCAGTCTTATACACAGGGTTTCAACATCAGGAACATACTTATATCAATTCAACAAGGCCAGATTCAGTCTTATACACAGGGTTTCAACATCAGGAACATACTTATATCAATTCAACAAGGCCAGATTCAGTCTTATACACAGGGTTTCAACATCAGGAACATACTTATATCAATTCAACAAGGCCAGATTCAGTCTTATACACAGGGTTTCAACATCAGGAACATACTTATATCAATTCAACAAGGCCAGATTCAGTCTTATACACAGGGTTTCAACACCACGAACATACTTATATCAATTCAACAAGGCCAGATTCAGTCTTATACACAGGGTTTCAACATCAGGAACATACTTATATCAATTCAACAAGGCCAGATTCAGTCTTATACACAGGGTTTCAACATCAGGAACATACTTATATCAATTCAACAAGGCCAGATTCAGTCTTATACACAGGGTTTCAACATCAGGAACATACTTATATCAATTCAACAAGGCCAGATTCAGTCTTATACACAGGGTTTCAACATCAGGAACATACTTATATCAATTCAACAAGGCCAGATTCAGTCTTATACACAGGGTTTCAACATCAGGAACATACTTATATCAATTCAACAAGGCCAGATTCAGTCTTATACACAGGGTTTCAACATCAGGAACATACTTATATCAATTCAACAAGGCCAGATTCAGTCTTATACACAGGGTTTCAACATCAGGAACATACTTATATCAATTCAACAAGGCCAGATTCAGTCTTATACACAGGGTTTCAACATCAGGAACATACTTATATCAATTCAACAAGGCCAGATTCAGTCTTATACACAGGGTTTCAACACCACGAACATACTTATATCAATTCAACAAGGCCAGATTCAGTCTTATACACAGGGTTTCAACATCAGGAACATACTTATATCAATTCAACAAGGCCAGATTCAGTCTTATACACAGGGTTTCAACATCAGGAACATACTTATATCAATTCAACAAGGCCAGATTCAGTCTTATACACAGGGTTTCAACATCAGGAACATACTTATATCAATTCAACAAGGCCAGATTCAGTCTTATACACAGGGTTTCAACATCAGGAACATACTTATATCAATTCAACAAGGCCAGATTCAGTCTTATACACAGGGTTTCAACATCAGGAACATACTTATATCAATTCAACAAGGCCAGATTCAGTCTTATACACAGGGTTTCAACATCAGGAACATACTTATATATCAATTCAACAAGGCCAGATTCAGTCTTATACACAGGGTTTCAACATCAGGAACATACTTATATCATTTCAACAAGGCCAGATTCAGTCTTATACACAGGGTTTCAACATCAGGAACATACTTATATCAATTCAACAAGGCCAGATTCAGTCTTATACACAGGGTTTCAACATCAGGAACATACTTATATCATTTCAACAAGGCCAGATTCAGTCTTATACAGAGGGTTTCAACATCAGGAACATACTTATATATCAATTCAACAAGGCCAGATTCAGTCTTATACACAGGGTTTCAACATCAGGAACATACTTATATCAATTCAACAAGGCCAGATTCAGTCTTATACACAGGGTTTCAACATCAGGAACATACTTATATATCAATTCAACAAGGCCAGATTCAGTCTTATACACAGGGTTTCAACATCAGGAACATACTTATATCATTTCAACAAGGCCAGATTCAGTCTTATACAGAGGGTTTCAACATCAGGAACATACTTATATATCAATTCAACAAGGCCAGATTCAGTCTTATACAGAGAGTTTCAACATCAGGAACATACTTATATATCAATTCAACAAGGCCAGATTCAGTCTTATACAGAGAGTTTCAACATCAGGAACATACTTATATATCAATTCAACAAGGCCAGATTCAGTCTTATACAGAGAGTTTCAACATCAGGAACATACTTATATATCAATTCAACAAGGCCAGATTCAGTCTTATACACAGGGTTTCACCATCAGGAACATACTTATATATCAATTCAACAAGGCCAGATTCAGTCTTATACACAGGGTTTCACCATCAGGAACATACTTATATATCAATTCAACAAGGCCAGATTCAGTCTTATACACAGGGTTTCACCATCAGGAACATACTTATATATCAATTCAACAAGGCCAGATTCAGTCTTATACACAGGGTTTCAACATCAGGAACATACTTATATATCAATTCAACAAGGCCAGATTCAGTCTTATACAGAGAGTTTCAACATCAGGAACATACTTATATATCAATTCAACAAGGCCAGATTCAGTCTTATACACAGGGTTTCACCATCAGGAACATACTTATATATCAATTCAACAAGGCCAGATTCAGTCTTATACAGAGAGTTTCAACATCAGGAACATACTTATATATCAATTCAACAAGGCCAGATTCAGTCTTATACAGAGAGTTTCAACATCAGGAACATACTTATATATCAATTCAACAAGGCCAGATTCAGTCTTATACAGAGGGTTTCAACATCAGGAACATACTTATATATCAATTCAACAAGGCCAGATTCAGTCTTATACAGAGAGTTTCAACATCAGGAACATACTTATATATCAATTCAACAAGGCCAGATTCAGTCTTATACACAGGGTTTCACCATCAGGAACATACTTATATATCAATTCAACAAGGCCAGATTCAGTCTTATACACAGGGTTTCACCATCAGGAACATACTTATATATCAATTCAACAAGGCCAGATTCAGTCTTATACACAGGGTTTCACCATCAGGAACATACTTATATATCAATTCAACAAGGCCAGATTCAGTCTTATACACAGGGTTTCAACATCAGGAACATACTTATATATCAATTCAACAAGGCCAGATTCAGTCTTATACAGAGAGTTTCAACATCAGGAACATACTTATATATCAATTCAACAAGGCCAGATTCAGTCTTATACACAGGGTTTCACCATCAGGAACATACTTATATATCAATTCAACAAGGCCAGATTCAGTCTTATACAGAGAGTTTCAACATCAGGAACATACTTATATATCAATTCAACAAGGCCAGATTCAGTCTTATACAGAGAGTTTCAACATCAGGAACATACTTATATATCAATTCAACAAGGCCAGATTCAGTCTTATACACAGGGTTTCAACATCAGGAACATACTTATATATCAATTCAACAAGGCCAGATTCAGTCTTATACAGAGAGTTTCAACATCAGGAACATACTTATATATCAATTCAACAAGGCCAGATTCAGTCTTATACAGAGAGTTTCAACATCAGGAACATACTTATATATCAATTCAACAAGGCCAGATTCAGTCTTATATAGAGAGTTTCAACATCAGGAACATACTTATATATCAATTCAACAAGGCCAGATTCAGTCTTATACAGAGAGTTTCAACATCAGGAACATACTTATATATCAATTCAACAAGGCCAGATTCAGTCTTATACACAGGGTTTCAACATCAGGAACATACTTATATATCAATTCAACAAGGCCAGATTCAGTCTTATACAGAGAGTTTCAACATCAGGAACATACTTATATATCAATTCAACAAGGCCAGATTCAGTCTTATACAGAGAGTTTCAACATCAGGAACATACTTATATATCAATTCAACAAGGCCAGATTCAGTCTTATACACAGGGTTTCAACATCAGGAACATACTTATATCATTTCAACAAGGCCAGATTCAGTCTTATACAGAGGGTTTCAACATCAGGAACATACTTATATATCAATTCAACAAGGCCAGATTCAGTCTTATACACAGGGTTTCAACATCAGGAACATACTTATATATCAATTCAACAAGGCCAGATTCAGTCTTATACACAGGGTTTCAACATCAGGAACATACTTATATCAATTCAACAAGGCCAGATTCAGTCTTATACACAGGGTTTCAACATCAGGAACATACTTATATATCAATTCAACAAGGCCAGATTCAGTCTTATACACAGGGTTTCAACATCAGGAACATACTTATATCAATTCAACAAGGCCAGATTCAGTCTTATACACAGGGTTTCAACATCAGGAACATACTTATATATCAATTCAACAAGGCCAGATTCAGTCTTATACACAGGGTTTCACCATCAGGAACATACTTATATCAATTCAACAAGGCCAGATTCAGTCTTATACACAGGGTTTCAACATCAGGAACATACTTATATCAATTCAACAAGGCCAGATTCAGTCTTATACACAGGGTTTCAACATCAGGAACATACTTATATATCAATTCAACAAGGCCAGATTCAGTCTTATACACAGGGTTTCAACATCAGGAACATACTTATATCAATTCAACAAGGCCAGATTCAGTCTTATACACAGGGTTTCAACATCAGGAACATACTTATATATCAATTCAACAAGGCCAGATTCAGTCTTATACACAGGGTTTCAACATCAGGAACATACTATATATATATATATATACATATATATATATATATATACACATATACACACGCAGATTCCTGCTCCTAAAAAAGTAAGCACAATCAGTAATATTCTCGCACTCACACTAAAATGCGCACTAACAGATTGATACACTTGTAGAAACACAGCCACAATACGGCAGCTTAGCATAGACCCACACTATGTGATATAACACAAATTCACACTTCTCATTATGCTTTACAAACACACATACACACAGTAACTATCAGACAGTAACACACACACTAATGGTTACAAACACACAAAGTAACTATCAGACAATACCACACACTCACAATAATGGTTATATACACACGCACACACAGTAACTATCAGACAGTAACACACACTCATTCCGACACACACACTAATGGTTACATACACACTCACACACAGTAACTATCAGACAGTAACACACACACTTTCCGACACACACACACACACACACACACACACACACACACACACACACACACACACACACACACACACACACACACACACACACACACACACACACACACACACACACACACACACTAATGGTTACATACACACTCACACACAGTAACAATCAGACAGTAACACACACACACACTTTCCGACACACACACTAATGGTTATATACACGTGCGCCCTTTCATTCTCACTGCACACGCACCCTCTCTGTATACACGTCTAGCACATGTAACACTACAGTTTGTAGTGAGAGTGTTTCCATTAGAACGGTTTATCTGTGTAGCCCCACGGATTTTGGGTTCAACACCCTCAAACCTCCCATACAGAGACCCCCCCCCCTTCCCCAGCCGCGCCCCCCCCCCGAACAGAGTTCCCCAGCTCCCCCCCACCCCCACGCAGCCCGCCCCTTCCCAAGGCTCCCCCTGAAGCGCCCCCCCCCCCTTTCCAGGCCCTCCCCTTCCCCTGATCACACCTGCAGGGCTCTCCCGTTTCCCATGTCCTGGGGAGGATGAGGGGATACTGAGTCTGGGGAGGAGGCATTAGGGGGTACTGGGCCTGGGGGGGGAGGGGGGAAAGGGGGTACTGGGCATGCAGGGGGTAGTGGGTCTGGGAATGTAGGGGATCATGGGGAGGGGAGTATAAGGGGGTGTTGGGCCTGGGAAGGGGAATGTAGAGGGTACTTGGACTGGGGAGGGGGGTAGTAGGAAGTACTGGACCTGGGGAGGGGGATAATTGGGTGTCCTGGGCCTGGGGAGGAGGGTATTAGGGGGTATTGGGCCTAGGAGTATTATGGGGTATTAGGCCTGGGAGTATTAGAGGGTATTGGGCCTGGGAGTATTAGGGGGTTCCGAGCCTGGGGATGGGAGTATTAGGGGGTACTGAGCCTGGGGAGGGGGGTATTTGGGAGTACTGGGCCTGGGGAGGAGGGTATTAGGGGGTATTGGGCCTGGGAGTATTAGGGGGTACAAGCCAGGGTGTATTAGGGGTACTGGGGGTGGGAGTATTAGGGGGTATTGAGCCGGGTGATGGGAGTATTAGGGGGTTCCGAGCCTGGGAATGGGAGTATTAGGGGGTTCTGAGCCTGGGGAGGGGGTATTAGGGGGTACTGAGCCTGGGGAGGGGGTATTAGGGGGTATTGGGCCTGGGAGTATTAGGGGGTACAAGCCAGGGAGTATTAGGGGGTACTGGGCCTGGGGGTGGGAGTATTAGGGGGTATTGAGCCGGGTGATGGGAGTATTCGGGGTACTGGGCCTGGGGGTGGGAGTATTAGCTGGTATTGAGCCGGGTGATGGGAGTATTAGGGGGTGCTGAGCCTGGGGTGGGGGGTATTAGGGGGTATTGGGCCTGGGAGTATTAGGGGGTACAAGCCAGGGAGTATTAGGGGGTACTGGGCCTGGGGGTGGGAGTATTAGGGGGTATTGAGCCGGGTGATGGGAGTATTAGGGGGTACTGAGCCTGGGGTGGGAGGTATTAGGGGGTATTGGGCCTGGGAGTATTAGGGGGTACAAGCCAGGGAGTATTAGGGTGTACTGGGCCTGGGGGTGGGAGTATTAGGGGGTATTGAGCCGGGTGATGGGAGTATTAGGGGGTACTGGGCCTGGGAGTATTAGGGGTACTCGGGATAGGGGGTATAGTGGGAGACGGTCCTCAGAGGACAGAAGATGAGGCCTCTCAGGCAGTAGATGTAAAGGAGACAGAGGAAGAGGTGCAGAGCTTTCTCCTCTTATAGCCGAGTGTAACTGTGTGACCGGGAGAGGGGATTCCCAGAGACACATCAGCTAATGTCCATCTGCAGCATCATGTAACAAAACCTTCAGCGGGAACAGGACAGGGAAACGCGGGGTCCGCTAATAACAGACAAAACAATAACGTACAGCGCACACGGGTTATCAATTATTCTTCAAATGGTATAAATGGGTCTGTGATCTAACCCCTTCAGTGCCAGAGAGGCAGGCAAAGGCTTTGCTGTGCGTGTTATGTGGCTCGGCGACGCGTTTCCTGCCCCATGCGGCACAGGAGCTCTTGCGATACAGAGTATCACTGCCGCTGGTTACAAACACTTTGTATCTCCTGCAGGTGGTGGAGTACACGCTGGTGGAGGAGGTGGTGGAGGAGGTGGTGGAGTACACGGCGGTGGAGTACACGGCGGTGGAGCCGTTCGTACTCTCACCGTCTGGATCGACCTGCAGCAGCAGCCCAGGAGCCAGCATATCTACACAGGAGGAGGAGTGGGTGTGGGAGGAGGAGGTGGTGGAGGAGGTGGTGGAGGAGGTAGTGGAGGAGGTGGTGGAGTACACGCTGGTGGAGGAGTGGGTGTGGGAGGAGGAGTTGGTGGTGGAGGAGGTGGTGGAGGAGGTGGTGGAGTACACGCTGGAGGAGGAGTGGGTGTGGGAGGAGGAGGTGGTGGAGGAGGTGGTGGAGGAGGTGGTGGAGTACACGCTGGAGGAGGAGGTGGTGGAGGAGGTGTTGGAGGAGGTGGTGGAGTACACGCTGGTGGAGGAGTGGGTGTGGGAGGAGGAGGTGGTGGAGGAGGTGGTGGAGGAGGTGGTGGAGGAGGTGGTGGAGTACACGCTGGTGGAGGAGTGGGCGTGGGAGGAGGAGGTGGTGGAGGAGGTGGTGGAGTACACTCTGGAGGAGGAGGTGGTGGAGGAGGTGATGGAGGAGGTGGTGGAGTACACGCTGGAGGAGGAGGTGGTGGAGGAGGTGGTGGAGGAGGTGGTGAAGTACACGCTGGTGGAGGAGTGGGCGTGGGAGGAGGAGGTGGTGGAGGAGGTGGTGGAGTACACGCTGGAGGAGGAGGTGGTGGAGGAGGTGATGGAGGAGGTGGTGGAGTAC
>NC_134505.1:7554235-7660210 GCF_040206685.1 Ascaphus truei | reverse complement strand
ACATCACCCCCTGCACCTCCTGCACCTCACATCACCCCCTGCACCTCCTCACCTCACATCACCCCCTGCACCTCCTCACATCACCCCCTGCACCTCCTCACCTCACATCACCCCCTGCACCTCCTCACCTCACATCACCCCCTGCACCTCCTCACCTCACATCACCCCCTGCACCTCCTCACCTCACATCACCCCCTGCACCTCCGCACCTCACATCACCCCCTGCACCTCCGCACCTCACATCACCCCCTGCACCTCCTCACCTCACATCACCCCCCTGCACCTCCGCACCTCACATCACCCCCTGCACCTCCTCACCTCACATCTCCCCCTGCACCTCCGCACCTCACATCACCCCCTGCACCTCCGCACCTCACATCACCCCCCTGCACCTCCTCACCTCACATCACCCCCTGCACCTCCTCACCTCACATCACCCCCTGCACCTCCGCACCTCACATCACCCCCTGCACCTCCTCACCTCACATCACCCCCTGCACCTCCGCACCTCAGATCACCCCCTGCACCTCTGCACCTCACATCACCCCCTGCACCTCCGCACCTCACATCACCCCCTGCACCTCCGCACCTCACATCACCCCCTGCACCTCCTCACATCACCCCCTGCACCTCCTCACCTCACATCACCCCCTGCACCTCCTCACCTCACATCACCCCCTGCACCTCCGCACCTCACATCACCCCCTGCACCTCCTCACCTCACCTCACCTCACAAGGGGGGGGAGGTGGTGGGGAGTTGGGAAGGGGGGTGGGGGAGGTGGGAAGGGGGGTGGAGGTGGTGAGGAGGTGGTGGGAGGTTGTAAGGGGGGAGTGAAGGGAAGGTGAAGGGGGGGTGAAGGTGGGGGTGGAGGGGAGGTGAAGGGTGGGGGTGGAGGGGAGGTGAAGGGTGGGGGTGGAGGGGAGGTGAAGGGGGGGGGGTGGAGGGGAGGTGAAGGGGGGGGTGGAGGGGAGGTGAAGGGGGGGGTGGAGGGGAGGTGAAGGGGGGGTGGAGGGGAGGTGAAGGGGAGGTGAAGGGGGGGGGTGGAGGGGAGGTGAGGGGGGGGGAGTGGAGGGGAGGTGAAGGGGGGGGGTGGAGGGGAGGTGAAGGGGAGGTGAAGGGGGGGTGGAGGGGAGGTGAAGGGGGGGTGGAGGGGAGGTGAAGGGGGGGTGGGGGGGGTGAAGGGGAGGTGGGGGGTGAAGGGGAGGTGGGGGGTGAAGGGGAGGTGGGGGGGGGTGAAGGGGGGTGGAGGTGAAGGGGGGGTGGAGGGGAGGTGAAGGGGGGGTGGAGGGAGGTGGAAGGGAAGGGAAGTGGAGTGAGGGGAGGTGAGGGGTGGGTGAGGGGAGGTGAGGTGAAGGGGGGTGAGGGGAGGTGAAGGGGGGTGAGGGGAGGTGAAGGGGGGTGAGGGGAGGTGAAGGCCGCTCACTCACCCGTCCGGCCGCTCCCACGTGGATCTGAGGCGGGAGGCAGCTTGTTGTGGCCGCTCCCCCGCTGTGTCCCGGGCGCTCGCTCGCTCCGCTGACTGTAGCGGCGCCGGGGGGGGGGGGGTTGTTTGAAAGCGCGGGAGACACGGGGAGAGGAGGACGTGCGCGCGGGTGTGGAGGCTGATTTCGGGGAGGAAGAGGCGGAGGCGGGTATGTGAGCCCCCCCCCCCCCGGGTTATACAATGCTGCTAATGTACACCCCCCCCCTACTGTGTGTGTGGGTGTGTGTCCCTGTGTGTGTGTGTGTGTGTGTGTGAGTGAGTGTGTGTGTGTGTGTGTGTGTGTGTGTGTGTCCCTGTGTGTGTCCCTGTGTGTGTCCCTGTGTGTGTGTTTGTGTCCCTGTGTGTGTGTTTGTGTCCCTGTGTGTCCTTTGGGCCGTCACTCCGCCTCAGGCCAATGAGAGGTGTGCAGGGGCGGCCCAAGGGACCAATGAGATTTCCCCTAGGGACACCGGACATCCAGCAGGCAGGCAGGCTGGCATGCATGCATGCAGGCAGGCAGGCATACAGTGCTTTCACTAATATAGTATAAGATGTGTTCCCCCCACACACACACTATATACTGCCTGGGATCAGTCACACAGTTTGGGGGATTATTAAGCGTGTGTCCCCCCACACACTCAGGACACTATATATACTGCCTGGGATCGGTCACACAGTTTGGGGGATTATTAAGCGTGTGTTCCCCCCACGCGCTCAGGACACTATATACTGCCTGGGATCGGGACACAGTTTGGGGGATTATTAAGCGTGTGTTCCCCCCACGCGCTCAGGACACTATATACTGCCTGGGATCGGTCACACAGTTTGGGGGATTATTAAGCGTGTGTTCCCCCCGCACGCTCAGGACACTATATACTGCCTGGGATCGGGACACAGTTTGGGGGATTATTAAGCGTGAGTTCCCCCCCACGCGCTCAGGACACTATATACTGCCTGGGATCGGGCACACAGTTTGGGGGATTATTAAGCGTGTGTCCCCCCCCACACGCTCAGGACACTATATACTGCCTGGGATCGGGCACACAGTTTGGGGGATTATTAAGCGCGTGTTCCCCCCCACGCGCTCAGGACACTATATACTGCCTGGGATCGGTCACACAGTTTGGGGGATTATAAAGTGTGTGCTCCCCCCTCGCGCTCAGGACGCTATATACTGCCTGGGATCGGTCACACAGTTTGGGGGATTATTAAGCGTGTGTTCCCCCCACGCGCTCAGGACACTATATACTGCCTGGGATCGGTCACACAGTTTGGGGGGTTATTAAGTGTGTGTCCCCCCACGCGCTCAGGACACTATATACTGCCTGGGATCGGTCACACAGTTTGGGGGATTATTAAGCGTGTGTTCCCCCCACGCGCTCAGGACACTATATACTGCCTGGGATCGGGCACTAAGTTTGGGGGATTATTAAGCGTGTGTTCCCCCGCGCACTCAGGACACTATATACTGCCTGGGATCGGGCACACAGTTTGGGGGATTATTAAGCGTGTGTTCCCCCCACGTGCTCAGGACACTATATACTGCCTGGGATATGTCACACAGTTTGGGGGATTATAAAGCGTGTGTTCCCCCCACGCGCTCAGGACACTATATACTGCCTGGGATCGGGCACACAGTTTGGGGGATTATTAAGCGTGTTCCCCCCACGTGCTCAGGACACTATATACTGCCTGGGATCGGTCACACAGTTTGGGGGATTATTAAGCGTGTGTTCCCCCCACGTGCTCAGGACACTATATACTGCATGGGATCGGTCACACAGTTTGGGGGATTATTAAGCGTGTGTTCCCCCCACGCGCTCAGGACACTATATACTGCATGGGATCGGTCACACAGTTTGGGGGATTATTAAGCGTGTGTTCCCCCCACGCGCTCAGGACACTATATACTGCCTGGGATCGGTCACACAGTTTGGGGGATTATTAAGCGTGTGTTCCCCCCACGTGCTCAGGACACTATATACTGCCTGGGATCGGTCACACAGTTTGGGGGATTATTAAGCGTGTGTTCCCCCCACGCGCTCAGGACACTATATACTGCCTGGGATCGGTCACACAGTTTGGGGGATTATTAAGCGTGTGTTCCCCCCACACGCTCAGGACACTATATACTGCCTGGGATCGGTCACACAGTTTGGGGGATTATTAAGCGTGTGTTCTCCCCACGCGCTCAGGACACTATATACTGCCTGGGATCGGTCACACAGTTTGGGGGATTATTAAGCGTGTGTTCCCCCCACGTGCTCAGGACACTATATACTGCCTGGGATCGGTCACACAGTTTGGGGGATTATTAAGCGTGTGTTCCCCCCACGCGCTCAGGACACTATATACTGCCTGGGATCGGGCACACAGTTTGGGGGATTATTAAGCGTGTGTTCCCCCCACGCGCTCAGGACACTATATACTGCATGGGATCGGTCACACAGTTTGGGGGATTATTAAGCGTGTGTTCCCCCCACGCGCTCAGGACACTATATACTGCATGGGATCGGTCACACAGTTTGGGGGATTAGTAAGCGTGTGTTCCCCCCACGCGCTCAGGACACTATATACTGCCTGGGATCAGTCACACAGTTTGGGGGATTATTAAGCGTGTGTTCCCCCCACGTGCTCAGGACACTATATACTGCCTGGGATCGGTCACACAGTTTGGGGGATTAGTAAGCGTGTGTTCCCCCCACGTGCTCAGGACACTATATACTGCCTGGGATCGGTCACACAGTTTGGGGGATTATTAAGCGTGTGTTCCCCCCACGCGCTCAGGACACTATATACTGCCTGGGATCGGTCACACAGTTTGGGGGATTATTAAGCGTGTGTTCCCCCCACACGCTCAGGACACTATATACTGCCTGGGATCGGTCACACAGTTTGGGGGATTATTAAGCGTGTGTCCCCCCACGCGCTCAGGACACTATATACTACCTGGGATCGGTCACACAGTTTGGGGGATTATTAAGCGTGTGTTCCCCCCACGTGCTCAGGACACCATATACTGCCTGGGATCGGTCACACAGTTTGGGGGATTATTAAGCGTGTGTTCCCCCCACGTGCTCAGGACACTATATACTGCCTGGGATCGGGCACACAGTTTGGGGGATTATTAAGCGTGTGTTCCTCCCACGCACTCAGGACACTATATACTGCCTGGGATCGGGCACACAGTTTGGGGGATTATTAAGCGTGTGTTCCCCCCACGTGCTCAGGACACTATATACTACCTGGGATCAGTCACACAGTTTGGGGGATTATTAAGCGTGTGTTCCCCCCACGCGCTCAGGACCAGGAGTGACACTCACTGCTAGTGAAACAAACTGCCTGCTAATGAGTGACACTCACTGCTAGTGATACAAACTGGCCTGCCAATGAGTAACACTCACTGCTGACAGAAGTACCTTCTATTGAGTCACACTCACTGCTAATGTCTGTCATTAGCAGCCAGTCTGTGTCACTAGCAGTGAGTGTCACCACTAGTGACACAGATGGCCATCTGAGTGACACTGACTACCTTCTAATGAGTGACACGCACTGCTAATGACACTACTAATGAGTGACACTCACTGCTAATGACACTGCTAATAAGTGACACTCATTGCTAATGACACTGCTAATGAGTGACACTCTGCCATTGACACTGCTAATGAGTGACACTCACTGGTGATGACACTGCTAATGAGACACTCACTGCTAATGACACTGCTAATAAATGACACTCACTGCTAATGACACTGCTAATGAGTGACACTCACTGCTAATGACACTGCTAATAAGTGACACTCACTGCTAATGACACTGCTAATGAGTGACACTCACTGCTAATGACAGTGCCTTTTAATGAGTCTGACATTCACTTCACTCCTTGCCCTATGACTTCAACGTGGGACTTTGGGATACCCCCCTCCAGTTGGCTGGGGACGTGGGTCCCGAGATGACGCGGTTAGCGCGCCGTGTGCTGAAATAATGGATCCATGTTAGGTCACAAGGTCCAAAGCTCCAATAATCAGCCCCCTCCCCCCCCCTGTCCTCATAACACTTCCTTTTTATTAGACGGCTATTAGTCCCATTAACCAGCTGGCTAATCTGTCCCCGTGTTACGCTGTGCTTCCCCTGGCAGGTAATCAATGTGCCACGGACCTTTACGACTTAAAGGAGTAGCGAGTTCCTCCTACTTATTCTTCCCCCACTTAAAATTTACAGGGTGGAAACTGGAGGACCTCCAGAGGTCAACACCATTATTTTCAGCTCCGAGGACCACCGCGTTCCCGAGATACTAACTTGTGAAGTAATCGTGGGGGGGGGGATTTAAAACACCTTTGGGGGGGAAACAAAATGGCCGCCACCCCCCCGTGTCAATAGGAAGATGCAACATCATCGGTCGTGGCTTCCTATTGCACCAGTAGCTCGGGAACCGGGTGGTGGCCGGAGCTGACAAGAGTGCCGATTCCGATCCGGGTAATCCTCGGTTCCAATCCCGTTAAAGGAACCACAAGTAACGGTTGGTGAGGGGGGGTCTGACACAGCTATCCCCTCTGGCAGTGACCTTCCAAAACCCTTCGCTGGTAGAGAGGTTACCGGACACAGCGGACAGCATCCCCGGCAAACATTAGGATTGGGATCCATGGATTCCACCACCAAAGGATGATGGACCTTCTTCAGGTTTATCATGGGTATAATGTAGCTCCATCGGAGGTTGAGATACCTTGTTGAAGGGTCAACGTGAACGTATCTTCTTCAATTCAGGTAGAAACTGTCCAGACCACACAAGGCTGTGTCTCTTTTTCCACTATACACATAAAGAAGATTGTGAGGTTCGAAACGCTTGTGTACTTGCGACATCTACAAAGAACTTGAGTATCAGTCCATTGGAAGATAAGACAAAAGTCAGGGGGTCTACTGTATGTATCAAGGCAGTTTTGGGGCAAAACTGGGGCCTTTTCCACCTGGAAAGTATATATCCAAGCATTTAGCTCGAATTTTGCCTCGTCTGCCACAGCATGCACCTTGGGGAGAGTCAGTAGGAGGAGTTGGGGGGAGTTACATGGGACACAGATTATAATGAGATGTATCACATTCTGCGTCTCTGCCCCAGCTTGCACCTTGGGGAGAGTCAGTAGGAGGAGTTGGGGGGAGTTACACGGTGCACAGATTATAATGAGATGTATCACATTCTGCGTCTCTGCCCCAGCTTGCACCTTGGGGAGAGTCAGTAGGAGGAGTTGGGGGGGAGTTACATGGGGCACAGATTATAATGAGATGTATCACATTCTGCGTCTCTGTCCCAGCTTGCACCTTGGGGAGAGTCAGTAGGAGGAGTTGGGGGGGGAGTTACATGGGGCACAGATTATAATGAGATGTATCACATTCTGCGTCTATGTCCCAGCTTGCACCTTGGGGAGAGTCAGTAGGAGGAGTTGGGGGGGGAGTTACATGGGGCACAGATTATAATGAGATGTATCACATTCTGCGTCTCTGTCCCAGCATGCACCTTGGGGAGAGTCAGTAGGAGGAGTTGGGGGAGTTACATGAGGCACAGATTATAATGAGACGTATCACATTCTGCGTCTCTGTCCCAGCTTGCACCTTGGGTAGAGTCAGTAGGAGGAGTTGGGGGGAGTTACATGGTGCACAGATTATAATGAGATGTATCACATTCTGCGTCTCTGCCCCAGCTTGCACCTTGGGGAGAGTCAGTAGGAGGAGTTGTGGGGGGGAGTTAAATGGTGCACAGATTATAATGAGATGTATCACATTCTGTGTCTCTGTCCCAGCATGCACCTTGGGGAGAGTCAGTAGGAGGAGTTGGGGGGAGTTACATGGTGCACAGATTATAATGAGATGTATCACATTCTGCGTCTCTGCTCCAGCATGCACCTTGGGGAGAGTCAGTAGGAGGAGTTGGGGGGAGTTACATGGTGCACAGATTATAATGAGATGTATCACATTCTGCGTCTCTGCCCCAGCATGCACCTTGGGGAGAGTCAGTAGGAGGAGTTGGGGAGAGTTACATGGTGCACAGATTATAATGAGATGTATCACATTCTGCGTCTCTGCCCCAGCTTGCACCTTGGGGAGAGTCAGTAGGAGGAGTTGGGGAGAGTTACATGGTGCACAGATTATGATGAGATGTATCACATTCTGCGTCTCTGTCCCGTTTGCACCTTGGGGAGAGTCAGTAGGAGGAGTTGGGGGGGGGAGTTACATGGTGCACAGATTATAATGAGATGTATCACATTCTGTGTCTCTGTCCCAGCATGCACCTTGGGGAGAGTCAGTAGGAGGAGTTGGGGGGAGTTACATGGTGCACAGATTATAATGAGATGTATCACATTCTGCATCTCTGCTCCAGCATGCACCTTGGGGAGAGTCAGTAGGAGGAGTTGGGGGGAGTTACATGGTGCACAAATTATAATGAGATGTATCACATTCTGCGTCTCTGCCCCAGCATGCACCTTGGGGAGAGTCAGTAGGAGGAGTTGGGGGGAGTTACATGGTGCACAGATTATGATGAGATGTATCACATTCTGCGTCTCTGTCCCGTTTGCACCTTGGGGAGAGTCAGTAGGAGGAGTTGGGGGGGGGAGTTACATGGTGCACAGATTATAATGAGATGTATCACATTCTGTGTCTCTGTCCCAGCATGCACCTTGGGGAGAGTCAGTAGGAGGAGTTGGGGGGAGTTACATGGTGCACAGATTATAATGAGATGTATCACATTCTGCGTCTCTGTCCCAGCTTGCACCTTGGGGAGAGTCAGTAGGAGGAGTTGGGGGGAGTTACATGGTGCACAGATTATGATGAGATGTATCACATTCTGCGTCTCTGTCCCATTTGCACCTTGGGGAGAGTCAGTAGGAGGAGTTGGGGGGGGGAGTTACATGGTGCACAGATTATAATGAGATGTATCACATTCTGCGTCTCTGTCCCAGCTTGCACCTTGGGGAGAGTCAGTAGGAGGAGTTGGGGGGAGTTACATGGTGCACAGATTATAATGAGATGTATCACATTCTGCGTCTCTGCCCCAGTTTGCACCTTGGGTAGAGCCAGTAGGAGGAGTTGGGGGGGAGAGTTACATGGTGCACAGATTATAATGAGATGTATCACATTCTGTGTCTCTGTCCCAGCATGCACCTTGGGGAGAGTCAGTAGGAGGAGTTGGGGGGAGTTACATGGTGCACAGATTATAATGAGATGTATCACATTCTGCGTCTCTGCTCCAGCATGCACCTTGGGGAGAGTCAGTAGGAGGAGTTGGGGGGAGTTACATGGTGCACAGATTATAATGAGATGTATCACATTCTGCGTCTCTGCCCCAGCATGCACCTTGGGGAGAGTCAGTAGGAGGAGTTGGGGAGAGTTACATGGTGCACAGATTATAATGAGATGTATCACATTCTGCGTCTCTGCCCCAGCATGCACCTTGGGGAGAGTCAGTAGGAGGAGTTGGGGGGAGTTACATGGGGCACAGATTATAATGAGATGTATCACATTCTGCGTCTCTGTCCCAGCTTGCACCTTGGGGAGAGTCAGTAGGAGGAGTTGGGGAGAGTTACATGGTGCACAGATTATGATGAGATGTATCACATTCTGCGTCTCTGTCCCGTTTGCACCTTGGGGAGAGTCAGTAGGAGGAGTTGGGGAGGGGAGTTACATGGTGCACAGATTATAATGAGATGTATCACATTCTGTGTCTCTGTCCCAGCATGCACCTTGGGGAGAGTCAGTAGGAGGAGTTGGGGGGAGTTACATGGTGCACAGATTATAATGAGATGTATCACATTCTGCATCTCTGCTCCAGCATGCACCTTGGGGAGAGTCAGTAGGAGGAGTTGGGGGGAGTTACATGGTGCACAAATTATAATGAGATGTATCACATTCTGCGTCTCTGCCCCAGCATGCACCTTGGGGAGAGTCAGTAGGAGGAGTTGGGGAGAGTTACATGGTGCACAGATTATAATGAGATGTATCACATTCTGCGTCTCTGTCCCGTTTGCACCTTGGGGAGAGTCAGTAGGAGGTGTTGGGGGGAGTTACATGGTGCACAGATTATAATGAGATGTATCACATTCTGCGTCTCTGTCCCAGCATGCACCTTGGGGAGAGTCAGTAGGAGGAGTTGGGGGGAGTTACATGGTGCACAGATTATAATGAGATGTATCACATTCTGCGTCTCTGCCCCAGCTTGCACCTTGGGGAGAGTCAGTAGGAAGAGTTGGGGGAGTTACATGGTGCACAGATTATAATGAGATGTATCACATTCTGCGTCTCTGCCCCAGCTTGCACCTTGGGGAGAGTCAGTAGGAGGAGTTGGGGAGAGTTACATGGTGCACAGATTATAATGAGATGTATCACATTCTGCGTCTCTGCCCCAGCTTGCACCTTGGGGAGAGTCAGTAGGAGGAGTTGGGGGGAGTTACATGGTGCACAGATTATAATGAGATGTATCACATCCTGCGACTCTGTCCCAGCTTGCACCTTGGGGAGAGTCAGTAGGAGGAATTGGGGGAGTTACATGGTGCACAGATTATAATGAGATGTATCACATTCTGCGTCTCTGCCCCAGCTTGCACCTTGGGGAGAGTCAGTAGGAGGAGTTGGGGAGAGTTACATGGTGCACAGATTATGATGAGATGTATCACATTCTGCGTCTCTGCCCCAGCTTGCACCTTGGGGAGAGTCAGTAGGAGGAGTTGGGGGGAGTTACATGGTGCACAGATTATAATGAGATGTATCACATCCTGCGTCTCTGTCCCAGCTTGCACCTTGGGGAGAGTCAGTAGGAGGAATTGGGGGAGTTACATGGTGCACAGATTATAATGAGATGTATCACATTCTGCGTCTCTGTCCCAGCTTGCACCTTGGGGAGAGTCAGTAGGAGGAGTTTGGGGGAGTTACATGGTGCACAGATTATAATGAGATGTATCACATTCTGCGTCTCTGTCCCAGCTTGCACCTTGGGGAGAGTCAGTAGGAGGAGTTGGGGGAGTTACATGGTGCACAGATTATAATGAGATGTATCACATTCTGCGTCTCTGCCCCAGCTTGCACCTTGGGGAGAGTCAGTAGGAGGAGTTTGGTGGAGTTACATGGTGCACAGATTATAATGAGATGTATCACATTCTGCATCTCTGCCCCAGCTTGCACCTTGGGGAGAGTCAGTAGGAGGAGTTGGGGGGAGTTACATGGGGCACAGATTATAATGAGATGTATCACATTCTGCGTCTCTGCCCCAGCTTGCACCTTGGGGAGAGTCAGTAGGAGGAGTTGGGGGGCGTTACATAGTGCACAGATTATAATGAGATGTATCACATTCTGCGTCTCTGTCCCAGCTTGCACCTTGGGGGGAGTCAGTAGGAGGAGTTGGGGGAGTTACATGGTGCACAGATTATGATGAGATGTATCACATTCTGCGTCTCTGTCCCGTTTGCACCTTGGGGAGAGTCAGTAGGAGGAGTTGGGGAGGGGAGTTACATGGTGCACAGATTATAATGAGATGTATCACATTCTGTGTCTCTGTCCCAGCATGCACCTTGGGGAGAGTCAGTAGGAGGAGTTGGGGGGAGTTACATGGTGCACAGATTATAATGAGATGTATCACATTCTGCATCTCTGCTCCAGCATGCACCTTGGGGAGAGTCAGTAGGAGGAGTTGGGGGGAATTACATGGTGCACAAATTATAATGAGATGTATCACATTCTGCGTCTCTGCCCCAGCATGCACCTTGGGGAGAGTCAGTAGGAGGAGTTGGGGAGAGTTACATGGTGCACAGATTATAATGAGATGTATCACATTCTGCGTCTCCGTCCCGTTTGCACCTTGGGGAGAGTCAGTAGGAGGTGTTGGGGGGAGTTACATGGTGCACAGATTATAATGAGATGTATCACATTCTGCGTCTCTGTCCCAGCATGCACCTTGGGGAGAGTCAGTAGGAGGAGTTGGGGGGAGTTACATGGTGCACAGATTATAATGAGATGTATCACATTCTGCGTCTCTGCCCCAGCTTGCACCTTGGGTAGAGTCAGTAGGAGGAGTTGGGGGGGAGTTACATGGTGCACAGATTATAATGAGATGTATCACATTCTGCGTCTCTGCCCCAGCTTGCACCTTGGGTAGAGTCAGTAGGAGGAGTTGGGGGGGAGTTACATGGTGCACAGATTATAATGAGATGTATCACATTCTGCGTCTCTGCCCCAGCTTGCACCTTGGGGAGAGTCAGTAGGAAGAGTTGGGGGAGTTACATGGTGCACAGATTATAATGAGATGTATCACATTCTGCGTCTCTGCCCCAGCTTGCACCTTGGGGAGAGTCAGTAGGAGGAGTTGGGGAGAGTTACATGGTGCACAGATTATAATGAGATGTATCACATTCTGCGTCTCTGCCCCAGCTTGCACCTTGGGGAGAGTCAGTAGGAGGAATTGGGGGAGTTACATGGTGCACAGATTATAATGAGATGTATCACATTCTGCGTCTCTGCCCCAGCTTGCACCTTGGGGAGAGTCAGTAGGAGGAGTTGGGGAGAGTTACATGGTGCACAGATTATGATGAGATGTATCACATTCTGCGTCTCTGCCCCAGCTTGCACCTTGGGGAGAGTCAGTAGGAGGAGTTGGGGGGAGTTACATGGTGCACAGATTATAATGAGATGTATCACATCCTGCGTCTCTGCCCCAGCTTGCACCTTGGGGAGAGTCAGTAGGAGGAGTTGGGGAGAGTTACATGGTGCACAGATTATGATGAGATGTGTCACATTCTGCGTCTCTGCCCCAGCTTGCACCTTGGGGAGAGTCAGTAGGAGGAGTTGGGGGGAGTTACATGGTGCACAGATTATAATGAGATGTATCACATCCTGCGTCTCTGTCCCAGCTTGCACCTTGGGGAGAGTCAGTAGGAGGAATTGGGGGAGTTACATGGTGCACAGATTATAATGAGATGTATCACATTCTGCGTCTCTGCCCCAGCTTGCACCTTGGGGAGAGTCAGTAGGAGGAGTTTGGGGGAGTTACATGGTGCACAGATTATAATGAGATGTATCACATTCTGCGTCTCTGCCCCAGCTTGCACCTTGGGGAGAGTCAGTAGGAGGAGTTGGGGGGAGTTACATGGGGCACAGATTATAATGAGATGTATCACATTCTGCGTCTCTGCCCCAGCTTGCACCTTGGGGAGAGTCAGTAGGAGGAGTTGGGCGGAGTTACATGGTGCACAGATTATAATGAGATGCATCACATTCTGCGTCTCTGTCCCAGCTTGCACCTTGGGGAGAGTCAGTAGGAGGAGTTGGGGGAGTTACATGGTGCACACATTATAATGAGATGTATCACATTCTGCGTCTCTGCCCCAGCTTGCACCTTGGGGAGAGTCAGTAGGAGGAGTTGGGGGGAGTTACATAGTGCACAGATTATAATGAGATGTATCACATTCTGCGTCTCTGTCCCAGCTTGCACCTTGGGGGGAGTCAGTAGGAGGAGTTGGGGGAGTTACATGGTGCACACATTATAATGAGATGTATCACATTCTGCGTCTCTGCCCCAGCTTGCACCTTGGGGAGATTCAGTAGGAGGAGTTGGGGGGAGTTACATGGTGCACAGATTATGATGAGATGTATCACATTCTGCGTCTCTGTCCCAGCTTGCACCTTGGGGAGAGTCAGTAGGAGGAGTTGGGGGGAGTTACATGGTGCACAGATTATAATGAGATGTATCTCATTCTGCGTCTCTGTCCCAGCATGCACCTTGGGGAGAGTCAGTAGGAGGAGTTGGGGGGAGTTACATGGGGCACAGATTATAATGAGATGTATCACATTCTGCGTCTCTGCCCCAGCTTGCACCTTGGGGAGAGTCAGTAGGAGGAGTTGGGGGGAGTTACATGGTGCACAGATTATAATGAGATGTATCACATTCTGCGTCTCTGTCCCAGCTTGCACCTTGGGGAGAGTCAGTAGGAGGAGTTGGGGGGAGTTACATGGTGCACAGATTATAATGAGATGTATCTCATTCTGCGTCTCTGTCCCAGCATGCACCTTGGGGAGAGTCAGTAGGAGGAGTTGGGGGGAGTTACATGGGGCAGATTATAATGAGATGTACTGTATCACATTCTGCGTCTCTGCCCCAGCTTGCACCTTGGGGAGAGTCAGTAGGAGGAGTTGGGGGGAGTTACATGGTGCACAGATTATAATGAGATGTATCACATTCTGCGTCTCTGCCCCAGCTTTCACCTTGGGGAGAGTCAGTAGGATGAGTTGGGGGGAGTTACATGGTGCACAGATTATAATGAGATGTATCACATTCTGCGTCTCTGTCCCAGCTTGCACCTTGGGGAGAGTCAGTAGGAGGAGTTGGGGGAGTTACATGGTGCACAGATTATAATGAGATGTATCACATTCTGCGTCTCTGCCCCAGCTTGCACCTTGGGGAGAGTCAGTAGGGGGTGTTGGGGGGAGTTACATGGTGCACAGATTATAATGGGATGTATCACATTCTGCGTCTCTGCCCCAGCTTGCACCTTGGGGAGAGTCAGTAGGATAACTAAAACACCATCAATAATAAAACTAAAACACCATTCTTGGGGAGAACTAAAAACACCATCAATAATAAGGGTTGTACAGTCTGGTTAATAACAGATTATCCCCTATCAGAAATGGAATGACCTGTCTTGACTAATTTGACGTAGAGGTAAAAATATTCAAATTAAGAGAGAGAATTACATCTGAAATCTTCCTTTTTCTACCAGAGCTCCTGACGGGCAGGATCAGCAATCACAGACGCCGGTACCGACTAACCCCGCGAAGGAATGTAAACGAAAGTCTGGAATTTATTGCGCCGGTAAGAATCACTGCCCGTGAATGTTTTTCCCGAGAATGGTGAAGAATAACACGAAAAAGTTATTGTAAGAAAGAAAAAAAAACATCACACTCTGTTTAACATGAAAATACATCTCTAAAGAGCGGGCAGATAATTGCGATATAATTAAAAATAAAAATAAACTGATGAAGGGGGGGACTTTAGTTCTGCGAAACCTGACCGAAGCTAAAAAAACAACTTTCCCAGAGGGGCGGTTATATTTAATTAGACTGAGGTCCCACACTTGTGTATCCACAAGAGGTTAAAAATATTTTACAACTGGGACTAGGCAATATGTGGGTAGACGAGGGGGGGAAAAATTAGATTTCTTAACTATGACAAACCCTAGACACCCAGTTTTTTTTTATTTGGCACCAAAGGTACATAAACTCTTGCATAATCCCCCTGGAAGACCAATAACCTCAGCGACACACTCAGTCAATCAGCCTTTAGTAGTGTATGTTGATACTATTTTGCAACCTATAGTCATTGGCAGTAGACCCTATGTCCTGGAACAGGATTTCACATGTTTCTGTCTTCCCTTTGCAGCTCACTGACTGTTGCTGCCTCCCTAGTTCAGCTGCCTGTAATTCCCCCTGTCTCAGCAGCTGGCTGCATGTGTGAAGGCCACATTGTTTCATATGTCCCTTTCTCGGCCCTAGCTGGTTGCCTTGGCAACCCTCCATTCTTCCAACCAGCTGGAAGATTGGTTAATTCCTGCCCCCCTGTCTCTGCTAAGAGGATAGTTCAGTCCCTTTTACTTTCCTGTGTGGCACTTCTCCCCTTACTTCCTTTTCAAGCCAAAGAACACTGAGTGAGTACCCTTCCATGCTACACTCCTCTTGGCAAGGCCATTTCCTTTTTACCTGCCCCTGATTATAAGCACCCTCTCACCACAGCATACCATCTACAAGTGCCTGTATATGATTGATGCTTTCTCAATAAAGTAAAGAAAACATAACAGGACTTGGTGTGCTTTGGAAAGGGGGCTGAGTTAAGCTAACTGGAGCTATTCACACATCACACGTGACCCTGGTTCCAGGATACCCTATAAGAGATACCTTTTGATTTCCTAGAGAAGGTAAGGTCGATACCCTTAGACAACTAGATGGTTCTCCGGGTGACGATGGACAATCCAAGCTTGCGTACGATAATGCCCCATGACGATGGACTGAATGCAGTTAGAAAAAAGTTAGAGGAAGGACACAGAACGAATCCACCTGTGGTTTACGTCTTGTTGCTCCTACATTTTATTCTGCACAAAAACGTCTTCAGGTTTGAAAACGCCCAACTATTTACAAATAACCGGAACAGCAATGGGGAGCAGCCTAGCGCCATCCTACGCTAACCTACACATGTCAGACTTTCGCAGAAAGATTCATCTTTAGGACCGCACGTTGTGATAAAATGATATATTACGGGAGGTACATAGATGATGTGTTTTTTCATCTGGGAAGGTGCTTCCGAGGAGCTAATTGAATTTTTCAACTCTTTGGATCAGCTCCAGACTCCAGTTTGTTTCACTAAAAACCTGAGGTGACACACAGATCTCCTTCCCTGGATGTTTTACTTAGGTCCCCACTGGCTGCTATGGCGCCCGCCGCGGGGACAAGAGCCGCCCCTCATTGGGGCCGGGCCTGCTGCGAGGGGGCGGCTGCCGGGCTGCACGGTGAGTTTTTCAGGCAGACCTGAACATTGAGATTACTTTTCCCCCTGCAGCTCGCTGCAGTCCGGGGAACTCGGTTGCATGCGCCGCCAGCCTCGCAGGCGCGCGTGCAGCGCAGGCACTGGGGCCGTAGCCTTACATGTACTGATGATGAACTACACAGTGACCTATACCGCAATCCCACAGACAGGAACGCTACACTGCATGCGACAGGTTTCCACCCTAATGCAGTCAAGGAAATGCTACAATGTTTGCAGAAGGTCCGGGCATCTCGAATTGTTGACCAACCAGTTTCCTGGCACCAGGGCACAGAAGTCGTGGTTGAAAAAGCCCTCACAAAGGCGCCCGCTGTTCATCCTCAAACAGGCGAGAATGAGAGAATGGCCCCATGGTCACGGAATGCACAACAGCCGGCAGGTTTAGTAAACAGAGTAATAATAAGTACTGGAAAGTGTGGCACTTCTCCCCTTACTTCCTTTTCAAGCCAAAGGACACTGAGTGAGTACCCTTCCATGCTACACTCCTCTTGGCAAGGCCATTTCCTTTTTACCTGCCCCTGATTATAAAGCAGACATTGGGCCAAACATGCAGGTGTTCCCCCTAGATTTGCGTATGAACGGGGGAGAAAGCCTAAAAGTTTCTGCTCATTAGGGCAGATGGGGAAAGAGCACGACACTTCAACTCCCTTTCTCAGCGCACCCAGACAAGGGTGTTTTAACTACTACGCAACAGTCTAAATCACGGGGGGGGGGGGGGTGAATTGTCTCACCCTAGAAGCAAAATTAACCACACGGCAGAGGAAACCGCTCTGATTAAACATTTTTTTTTTCAGTATTTTTTTTTATTATTTTACTTAAATAAACGAACATCTTACTCACATGTACAATTTTGATAAAGGAACAATATTTATACATCTATCATAGAAAAAAACAATTATCTTCGTAACAAGTTTTTTTTTTACTATTTTCTGTAATGTTGCATATCAATTTAATTTTTTATATGTAAAATCTCTTTGGGTTCTTTTCATTTCAAATTATTCTTATTATTTTTTAACATAGAAAATAAAAAAAATGGATAAATAATAGTACCGTTTTTGAACACTCCGTTGCATCATTGAGAGTGATGGGAGTTGAGCAAATTCGGAGAACCACCGCTGGGATTGATGAAGACGTTTCATTACTCCAAAGAGAGGCGTATTGGATATATACTCTGGACACGGTATTCCCTAAAGGGATTTAAATGATTTTATGTCCTTGAATTCCTTCCCTCACCAGCAGATAATCAGTGAGGATATAGATATGATCTATAACACAGATCACTCGTCTGCTGCTGTTTCCGGCACCTCCAAATGTCTGACACTAAAGGTCTGTATACCCCTGGGGTTCAAAAAATGAATACAAAAGTTTTATTTATTTATAAAAATGTTTTACCCGCCCATGTGATGATGTCACACGCCCCCCCTTCCCCCCCGGGGAAAAAAACCAAAAAACGAGAGTATGGGAGCAGAAGTGGGCCAATCAGCGAGGAAGACGGGAGGATGACGCCAGGCGCCAACCAGGAGCGCGGAGATTCGGGAGGAGGCCGCCATGATGTCATGCGCCAACCGCAAGATGGCCGGATCGTCAAACGGAGGCGGAGGACCCCCGGAGGCTGATCTGGAATGAGGGACTTTGGGGGGGGGGGCATAAGTAAGAGGCACTGGTGGGGTGTTATTATGCCAGCTACCCTTAAAAAAGGGCTGTTGTATCTGCCGAAACGTCACGTCGGGATATTGGCTAAATAAATAGTGTAACCGTCGTCATGGTAACCCCTTAACCTTACCCTAGGAACCACTAACCTTAACTCCTTACCTTAACCCGTTTACCCCTCACCCTACAACCCCTAATGCTAATGTTTACCCCAAAAAACTTAACCCCTTACAATAAGCCCCGTACCCTAAAACCCCTAATGCTAATCTTTACCCCAAAACCATCTCATTACCCTTACCTATTAACCCCTTACCCTATAGCCCATACCCTAACCCCCTTACCTTAACCCCTTACCCTAAAACCCCCTAACTTTAACCCCTTACCCTATAACCCCTAAACCCTTACCCTATAACCCTAGCCTTAACCCCTTATCCTATAACCCCTAACCTTACCCTATAACCCTAGACTTAACCCCTTACCCTATAACCTTAGACGTAACTCCTTACCCTATAACTCTAGACTTAACCCCTTACCCTATAACCTTAGACGTAACCTCTTACCCTATAACCACTAACCTTACCCCTTACCACTTACCCTATAACCCCTAACCTTAACCCATTACCCTATAAA
This sequence comes from Ascaphus truei, assembly GCF_040206685.1. Classification (NCBI taxonomy): domain Eukaryota; kingdom Metazoa; phylum Chordata; class Amphibia; order Anura; family Ascaphidae; genus Ascaphus; species Ascaphus truei. The sequence continues at coordinate 7,641,901 of NC_134505.1, read as the reverse complement.
CCCTTACCTTAACCCTTTAGCCTATAACCCCTTACCCTAACCCCCTAACCTTAACAATTTACCCTAACTCCCTGTCCCTAACCCCTTTACCCTAACCCCTTACCCTAAAAAGCTTAACCCCTCACCCTAACCCCCTCTAAAGTTAACCCCTAACGCTAATCACTTACCTTAGAGTCGAGTCGGCAGGTTCTTGCATACACCAACAAAATGTCCATTGCCTCTAAACCCCTTCCTCTGTGTTAATACAGAGACCCCCAATAATTGTACCCCTCTCCAGAATCAGGATAAACCCCGGGTTATGTCTGGGAGCTAACTCGGAGGAAACCGGACTTCCGCCATCTTTTGTTGTGGTGATCCACAAGGGCTTCCATATAGCGCTTGTTAAGAAACGTGCCTCTAATCCAGCAGTGTGCTGGTTAATTGCACACCTGCAATCATCCAGACTCCACCTGGCTAATCAGAACTCCGTCAGAAATAGCCTGTTCTGAGACACAGGAAGAGAATTCCTGAGCTCACAATTGGAGCTGACCCAGGAAAGACAGACCAAAGGATTTCCTTAGTCCACACTGGACTGACCAGAGGAACAGATGTCTTGAGCTGTAGAAGGACTGGACTGTATGCTGATAGCAAGACAAGGGGAGCAAACCTCCTATACCTGGACAAACATTGCCTTAGCACACAAAGGTGCTGACCCAGGAGAGCAGAGAGGCCTTCCCCTACAACTACAAGAAACAGATAAGCCTTTCTTATGGGACTGTTATATATCTGTATATATGTTTATATAAATTTGGGGCTGGTAATTAGCTTAGCTAACCACCCAGTTAGAGAGCGCTGGACTACTACATGTGTAGATATTCTCCAACGTGGAGTAGGTTTTCTTTTGCATATTTTGAATGCTTTTGCTGTGTTAAAGGGACAGGCGCAATAAAGCCTAATTTTAGTTTCACTTTAAACGTACCTCTGCACACGTCTCTTACAGCGCTTACAAAAGGATTGGGCGCTGACCCAGAGGGAGAAATCAAGCTGAAATTAGTGGGCGTTTCAACACAAACGTTTTTCTGTTTTAGTTTCGGGGTCCTATAAAAACACGAACCCCGCACTGGAACGCACCTCAAGGGTACAACACAAAGGTGGCGTTCTACCGGACAAATATAATTTCCTATCACCAAACGTAAAATATGAGTTAAACAGACAATGTGGCCCCAAACCCCAGCCAATCACCGCTCTGTGCTAGCAATATAAAGATAAGGGTTTTTTAATATGGGATAATTAGTCCTGAACGCGCGGGACACTTTACGGGATGGGTGTCACACAGTGGTAAACTTCGGTGGAAAAGCAGAGTGATAAGGACGGTCCAATGCTGATAAGGACGGTCCAATGCTGATAAGGACGGTCCAATTTCAGCACGGTGATAAGGACTTTGTTTATTTTCCCACAGCAGTAATCTACAACGGGAGTTCGGGAAGTCGGAATATTCTCTTTGTCTTTATAAATAAACATCAGGAAATTAAGCACTGTTTTTCCCCCAGTTATATGACGCCCATGAAATTTGCTGGTTGATGCACCCTAACATCCCCAGACACTAAAGGGATCAGGTCCGCTAACAACATCCCCACCCACAAACCTCAATGGGCCCAGGTGTGGGGCTGAACCAAGCTCCACGCTATGTAACACCCCCTAGCATCCCCCCCCCCCCCTAAACCTTAATGGGACCAGCTGTGCGGCTGCACCAGTCCCCACGCTATGTAACACCCCCTAACATCCTCACCCCAAAACTTTATTGGGACCAGCTGTGCGGCTGGACCAGTCCCCGCGCTATGTGACACCCCCTAACATCCGCACCCCCAAACCTTAATGGGACCCGCTGTGCGGCTGGACCAGTCCCCACGCTATGTAACACCCCCTAACATCCGCACCCCCAAACCTTAATGGGACCAGCTGTGTGGCTGGACCAATCCCCACGCTATGTAACACCCCCTAACATCCTCACCCCCAAACCTTAATGGGACCAGCTGTGCGGCTGCACCAATCCCCACGCTATGTAACACCCCCTAACATCCTCACCCCCAAACCTTAATGGGACCAGCTGTGCAGCTGCACCAATCCCCACGCTATGTAACACCCCCTAACATCCACACCCCCCAAACCTTAATGGGACCAGCTGTGTGGCTGCACCAGTCCCCACGCTATGTAACACCCCCTAACATCTCCCCCCCTAAACCTTAATGGGACCAGCTGTGTGGCTGCACCAGTCCCCACGCTATGTAAACCCCCTAACATCTCCCCCCCTAAACCTTAGTGGGATCAGCTGTGCTGCTGCACCAATCCCCACGCTATGTAACCCCCCCCTAACATCCTCACCCCCAAACCTTAATGGGAGCAGCTGTGCGGCTGCACCAATCCCCACGCTATGTAACACCCCCTAACATCCGCACCCCCAAACCTTAATAGGACCAGCTGTGCGGCTGGACCTGTCCCCACGCTATGTAACACCCCCTAACATCCTCACCCCCAAACCTTAATGGGACCAGCTGTGCGGCTGCACCAGTCCCCACGCTATGTAACACCCCCTAACATCCTCACCCCCAAACCTTAATGGGACCAGCTGTGCAGCTGCACCAATCCCCACGCTATGTAACACCCCCTAACATCCGCACCCCCAAACCTTAATGGGACCAGCTGTGTGGCTGGACCAATCCCCACGCTATGTAACACCCCCTAACATCCTCACCCCCAAACCTTAATGGGACCCGCTGTGCGGCTGGACCAGTCCCCACGCTATGTAACACCCCCTAACATCCTCACCCCCAAACCTTAATGGGACCAGCTGTGCGGCTGCACCAGTCCCCACGCTATGTAACACCCCCTAACATCCACACCCCCAAACCTTAATGGGACCAGCTGTGCGGCTGCACCAATCCCCACGCTATGTAACACCCCCTAACATCCGCACCCCCAAACCTTAATGGGACCAGCTGTGTGGCTGGACCAATCCCCACGCTATGTAACACCCCCTAACATCCTCACCCCCAAACCTTAATGGGACCAGCTGTGCGGCTGGACCAATCCCCACGCTATGTAACACCCCCTAACATCCGCACCCCCCAAACCTTAATGGGACCAGCTGTGTGGCTGCACCAGTCCCCACGCTATGTAACACCCCCTAACATCCTCACCCCCAAACCTTAATGGGACTAGCTGTGCGGCTGCACCAGTCCCCACGCTATGTAAAACCCCCTAACATCTCCCCCCCTAAACCTTAGTGGGATCAGCTGTGCAGCTGCACCAATCCCCACGCTATGTAACACCCCCTAACATCCTCACCCCAAAACCTTAATGGGACCAGCTGTGTGGCTGCACCAGTCCCCACGCTATGTAACACCCCCTAACATCCTCACCCCAAAACCTTAATGGGAGCAGCTGTGCGGCTGGACCAGTCCTCACGCTATGTAACACCCCCTAACATCCACACCCCCAAACCTTAATGGGCTCAGCTGTGCGGCTGCACCAATCCCCACGCTATGTAACCCCCCCCTAACATCCTCACCCCCAAACCTTAATGGGACCAGCTGTGCGGCTGCACCAATCCCCACGCTATGTAACACCCCCTAACATCTCCCCCCCTAAACCTTAATGGGACCAGCTGTGCGGCTGCACCAGTCCCCACGCTATGTAACACCCCTAACATCCGCACCTCCAAACCTTAATGGAACCAGCTGTGCGGCTGCACCAATCCCCACGCTATGTAACACCCCCTAACATCCTCACCCCCAAACCTTAATGGGAGCAGCTGTGCGGCTGCACCAATCCCCATGCTATGTAACACCCCCTAACATCCACACCCCAAACCTTAATGGGACCAGCTGTGCGGCTGGACCAGTCCCCACGCTATGTAACACCCCCTAACATCCGCACCCCCAAACCTTAATGGGACCCGCTGTGCGGCTGCACAAATCCCCACGCTGTGTAACACCCCCTAACATCCACACCCCAAACCTTAATGGGACCAGCTGTGCGGCTGGACCAGTCCCCACGCTATGTAACACCCCCTAACATCCTCACCCCCAAACCTTAATGGGACCCGCTGTGCGGCTGCACAAATCCCCACGCTATGTAACACCCCCTAACATCCACACCCCCAAACCTTAATGGGACCAGCTGTGCGGCTGCACCAGTCCCCACGCTATGTAACACCCCCTAACATCCTCACCCCCAAACCTTAATGGGAGCAGCTGTGCGGCTGCACCAATCCCCACGCTATGTAACACCCCCTAACATCCACACCCCCAAACCTTAATGGGACCAGCTGTGCGGCTGCACCAGTCCCCACGCTATGTAACACCCCCTAACATCCACACCCCCAAACCTTAATGGGACCCATTAATCTCCGCTCCGTTACCCCCTGCTTCCAGAGATATTTACCTCCTTCGGGGGGCGCCGGTATCTCTCTCCTTTAATGAAGCTCCCGCCTCACCTGGGCCAATAGGAATCCGGACCTGATGACATCACGGCTTCTTATTGGCCGGCAGGGCGTGGGAGCTTTGGAACGCTGCCATTACGTGAACCCCCTGCTAGCAGAGCAAGGCAGCTACCGGCACCGCGTACGGAGGTAAGTATATTGGCACGCAGGGGTCTCCCCGGAGCTGAAATTAATGGGGGTTCCGACCGCCCGGAGACCCCCGACTTCAAACCTACGCTTGCCTCTTTAAAAGAGTGAAGCGATTAGATACATGATATGGCCAGCAGTGTGACACACGGGGATGCGATGCAGAAAGCGAGAGCGTGAACTTTGCAACGTTTTACAGCGCCATAAATGACGTTAGCTCTGCGGATAACATACCACCTCAGCAGCCACAGTATCTGCTGTGGTATAGGAGCCAGCCCCACACGTACGGGATCCTCTGTGGGTTATGCTGAGCTTGCAAAGGCATTTTTATCCATGAGTTGCAGAACGGTTGAGGTCAACCGGGTTTAAAGGAGTGAAGAGTCGTAAACGGGGGGCGGGATGGGGGGCTTGTTGTAAGGGAGGAAGTTGGGGGGAAGTGTAATTGAGTAATAAAGGTATGTATGGGTCCACTGTGGGATAGGTGACTTGGAGGTCTTCGGATAGAAAGCATGGTTTACTGGACACAGACTTTCACCTGCATTGTGTATCATGTGGAGATGTGGGAGATGGAGGGTGTCCCGCCCCTTGCAGGGTGACACAGTGACACAGGGAGAAGGGAGCTATGGGACATGTAGTCTGTCCCTCCCCCCCGCAGGGTGACACAGTGACACAGGGAGAAGGGAGCTATGGGACATGGAGTCTGTCCCTCCCCCCGCAGGGTGACACAGTGACACAGGGAGAAGGGAGCTATGGGACATGGAGTCTGTCCCTCCCCCCGCAGGGTGACACAGTGACACAGACAGAAGGGAGCTATGGGACATGGAGTCTGTCCCTCCCCCCGCAGGGTGACACAGTGACACAGGGAGAAGGGAGCAATGGGACATGGAGTCTGTCCCTCCCCCCGCAGGGTAACACAGTGACACAGGGAGAAGGGAGCTATGGGACATGGAGTCTGTCCCTCCCCCCGCAGGGTGACACAGTGACACAAGGAGAAGGGAGCTATGGGACATGGAGTCTGTCCCTCCCCCCGCAGGGTGACACAGTGACACAGGGAGAAGGGAGCTATGGGACATGGAGTCTGTCCCTCCCCCCGCAAGGTGACACAGTGACACAGACAGAAGGGAGCTATGGGACATGGAGACTGTCCCTCCCCCCGCAGGGTGATACAGTGACACAGGCAGAAGGGAGCTATGGGACATGGAGACAGTCCCTCCCCCCGCAGGGTGACACAGTGACACAGGCAGAAGGGAGCTATGGGACATGGAGTCTGTCCCTCCCCCCGCAGGGTGACACAGTGACACAGGGAGAAGGGAGCAATGGGACATGGAGTCTGTCCCTCCCCCCGCAGGGTAACACAGTGACACAGGGAGAAGGGAGCTATGGGACATGGAGTCTGTCCCTCCCCCCGCAGGGTGACACAGTGACACAGGGAGAAGGGAGCTATGGGACATGGAGTCTGTCCCTCCCCCCGCAGGGTGACACAGTGACACAGGGAGAAGGGAGCTATGGGACATGGAGTCTGTCCCTCCCCCCGCAGGGTGACACAGTGACACAGACAGAAGGGAGCTATGGAGTCTGTCCCCCCCCCCCCCCGCAGGGTGACACAATGACACAGACAGAAGGGAGCTATGGGACATGGAGTCTGTCCCTCCCCCCGCAGGGTGACACAGTGACACAGGAAAAAGGGAGCTATGGGACATGGAGACTGTCCCACCCCCCGCAGGGTGACAAAGTGACACAGGCAGAAGGGAGCTATGGAGTCTGTCGTCCCCCCCCCCCCCCCCCGCAGGGTGACACAATGACACAGACAGAAGGGAGCTATGGGACATGGAGTCTGTCCCTCCCCCGCAGGGTGACACAGACAGAAGGGAGCTATGGGACATGGAGTCTGTCCCTCCCCCCGCAGGGTGACACAGGGAGAAGGGAGCTATGGGACATGGAGTCTGTCCCTCCCCCTGCAGGGTGACACAGTGACACAGGGAGAAGGGGGCTATGGGACATGGAGTCTGTCCCTCCCCCCGCAGGGTGACACAGTGACACAGGGAGAAGGGAGCTATGGGACATGGAGTCTGTCCCTCCCCCCGCAGGGTGATACAGTGACACAGGGAGAAGGGAGCTATGGGACATGGAGTCTGTCCCTCCCCCCGCAGGGTGACACAGTGACACAGGGAGTCTGTCCCTCCCCCCGCAGGGTGACACAGTGACACAGGGAGAAGAGCGCTATGGGACATGGAGTCTGTCCCTTCCCCCGCAGGGTGACACAGTGACACAGGCAGAAGGGAGCTATGGGACATGGAGTCTGTCCCTCCCACCGCAGGGTGACACAGTGACACAGGGAGAAGGGAGCTATGGGACATGGAGTCTGTCCCTCCCCCCGCAGGGTGACACAGTGACACAGACAGAAGAGAGCTATGGGACATGGAGTCTGTCCCTCCCCCCGCAGGGTGACACAGGCAGAAGGGACATATGGGACATGGAGTCTGTCCCTCCCCCCGCAGGGTAACACAGTGACACAGGGAGAAGGGAGCTATGGGACATGGAGTCTGTCCCTCCCCCCGCAGGGTGACACAGTGACACAGGGAGTCTGTCCCTCCCCCCGCAGGGTGACACAGTGACACAGGGAGAAGAGCGCTATGGGACATGGAGTCTGTCCCTCCCACCGCAGGGTGACACAGTGACACAGGGAGAAGGGAGCTATGGGACATGGAGTCTGTCCCTCCCCCCGCAGGGTGACACAGTGACACAGACAGAAGGGAGCTATGGGACATGGAGACTGTCCCTCCCCCCGCAGGGTGACACAGTGACACAGACAGAAGAGAGCTATGGGACATGGAGTCTGTCCCTCCCCCCGCAGGGTGACACAGGCAGAAGGGACATATGGGACATGGAGTCTGTCCCTCCCCCCGCAGGGTAACACAGTGACACAGGGAGAAGGGAGCTATGGGACATGGAGTCTGTCCCTCCCCCCGCAGGGTGACACAGTGACACTGACAGAAGGGAGCTATGGGACATGGAGTCTGTCCCTCCCCCCACAGGGTGACACAGTGACACAGGGAGAAGGGAGCTATGGGACATGGTGTCTGTCCCTCCCCCCGCAGGGTGACACAGTGACACAGGAAAAAGGGAGCTATGGGACATGGAGACTGTCCCACCCCCCGCAGGGTGACAAAGTGACACAGGCAGAAGGGAGCTATGGAGTCTGTCCCCCCCCCCCCCCCGCAGGGTGACACAATGACACAGACAGAAGGGAGCTATGGGACATGGAGTCTGTCCCTCCCCCCGCAGGGTGACACAGTGACACAGGAAAAAGGGAGCTATGGGACATGGAGACTGTCCCACCCCCCGCAGGGTGACAAAGTGACACAGGCAGAAGGGAGCTATGGAGTCTGTCCCCCCCCCCCCCCGCAGGGTGACACAATGACACAGACAGAAGGGAGCTATGGGACATGGAGTCTGTCCCTCCCCCGCAGGGTGACACAGACAGAAGGAAGCTATGGGACATGGAGTCTGTCCCTCCCCCCGCAGGGTGACACAGTGACAGGGACAAGGGAGCTATGGGACATGGAGTCTGTCCCTCCCCCCGCAGGGTGACACAGGCAGAAGGGACATATGGGACATGGAGTCTGTCAATCCCCCCGCAGGGTGACACAGTGACACAGACAGAAGAGAGCTATGGGACATGGAGTCTGTCCCTCCCCCCGCAGGGTGACACAGTGACACAGACAGAAGGGAGCTATGGGACATGGAGTCTGTCCCTCCCCCCGCAGGGTGACACAGTGACACAGGGAGAAGGGAGCAATGGGACATGGAGTCTGTCCCTCCCCCCGCAGGGTAACACAGTGACACAGGGAGAAGGGAGCTATGGGACATGGAGTCTGTCCCTCCCCCCGCAGGGTGACACAGTGACACAGGGAGAAGGGAGCTATGGGACATGGAGTCTGTCCCTCCCCCCGCAGGGTGACACAGTGACACAGGGAGAAGGGAGCTATGGGACATGGAGTCTGTCCCTCCCCCCGCAAGGTGACACAGTGACACAGACAGAAGGGAGCTATGGGACATGGAGACTGTCCCTCCCCCCGCAGGGTGATACAGTGACACAGGCAGAAGGGAGCTATGGGACATGGAGACAGTCCCTCCCCCCGCAGGGTGACACAGTGACACAGGCAGAAGGGAGCTATGGGACATGGAGTCTGTCCCTCCCCCCGCAGGGTGACACAGTGACACAGGGAGAAGGGAGCAATGGGACATGGAGTCTGTCCCTCCCCCCGCAGGGTAACACAGTGACACAGGGAGAAGGGAGCTATGGGACATGGAGTCTGTCCCTCCCCCCGCAGGGTGACACAGTGACACAGGGAGAAGGGAGCTATGGGACATGGAGTCTGTCCCTCCCCCCGCAGGGTGACACAGTGACACAGGGAGAAGGGAGCTATGGGACATGGAGTCTGTCCCTCCCCCCGCAAGGTGACACAGTGACACAGACAGAAGGGAGCTATGGGACATGGAGACTGTCCCTCCCCCCGCAGGGTGATACAGTGACACAGACAGAAGTGAGCTATGGGACATGGAGACAGTCCCTCCCCCCGCAGGGTGACACAGTGACACAGGCAGAAGGGAGCTATGGGACATGGAGTCTGTCCCTCCCCCCGCAGGGTGACACAGTGACACAGGCAGAAAGGAGCTATGGGACATGGAGTCTGTCCCTCCCCCGAAGGGTGACACAGTGACACAGACGGAAGGGAGCTATGGGACATGGAGTCTGTCCCTCCCCCTGCAGGGTGACACAGTGACACAGACAGAAGGGAGCTATGGGACATGGTGTCTGTCCCTCTCTCGCAGGGTGACACAGTGACACAGGGAGAAGGGAGTTATGGGACATGCAGTCTGTCCCTCCCCCCGAAGGGTGACACAGGGAGAAGGGAGCTATGGGACATGGAGTCTGCCCCTCCCCCCGCAGGGTGACACAGTGACACAGGGAGAAGGGAGCTATGGGACATGGAGTCTGTCCCTCCCCCCACAGGGTGACACAGTGACACAGGAAGAAGGGAGCTATGGGACATGGAGTCTGTCCCCCCCCCCCCCCCCCCCGCAGGGTGACACAGTGACACAGGGAGAAGGGAGCTATGGGACATGGAGTCTGTCCCTCCCCCCGCAGGGTGACACAGACACAATGGATCTATAGCCCATAGGTTCTGTCCCTCTAATTTCATGTTGCTAAACACCCAGCAGCACTTTATGTGTTACATGATCAGACAACAACCCTTCCATACAGAACGAGCTGTCTGTTTACGACACGCTGCCCCCAGTTTGGGTATGTGCACACGCTACATGCCCCTGGGTATGTGCACACGCTACATGCCCCTGGGTATGTGCACACGCTACATGCCCCTGGGTATGTGCACACGCTACATGCCCCTGGGTATGTGCACACGCTACATGCCCCTGGGTATGTGCACACGCTACATGCCCCTGGGTATGTGCACACGCTACATGCCCCTGGGTATGTGCACACGCTACATGCCCCTGGGTATGTGCACACGCTACATGCCCCTGGGTATGTGCACACGCTACATGCCCCTGGGTATGTGCACACGCTACATGCCCCTGGGTATGTGCACACGCTACATGTCACTGGGTATGTGCACACGCTACATGCCACTTGGTATGTGCACACGCTACATGCCCCCTGGTTATGTGCACACGCTACATGCCCCCTGGTTATGTGCACACGCTACATGCCCCCTGGTTATGTGCACACGCTACATGCCCCTGGGTATGTGCACACGCTACATGCCCCTGGGTATGTGCACACGCTACATGCCCCCTGGTTATGTGCACACGCTACATGCCCCCTGGGTATGTGCACACGCTACATGCCCCTTGGTATGTGCACACGCTACATGCCCCTGGGTATGTGCACACGCTACATGCCCCTTGGTATGTGCACACGCTACATGCCCCTGGGTATGTGCACACGCTACATGCCCCTGGGTATGTGCACACGCTACATGCCCCTGGGTATGTGCACACGCTACATGCCCCTGGGTATGTGCACACGCTACATGCCCCTGGGTATGTGCACACGCTACATGCCACTGGGTATGTGCACACGCTACATGCCCCTGGGTATGTGCACACGCTACATGCCCCTGGGTATGTGCACACGCTACATGCCCCTGGGTATGTGCACACGCTACATGCCCCTGGGTATGTGCACACGCTACATGCCCCTGGGTATGTGCACACGCTATATGCCCCTGGGTATGTGCACACGCTACATGCCCCTGGGTATGTGCACACGCTACATGCCCCTGGGTATGTGCACACGCTACATGCCCCTGGGTATGTGCACACGCTACATGCCCCTGGGTATGTGCACACGCTACATGCCCCTGGGTATGTGCACACGCTACATGCCCCTGGGTATGTGCACACGCTACATGCCCCTGGGTATGTGCACACGCTACATGCCCCTGGGTATGTGCACACGCTACATGCCCCTGGGTATGTGCACACGCTACATGCCCCTGGGTATGTGCACACGCTACATGCCCCTGGGTATGTGCACACGCTACATGCCCCCTGGGTATGTGCACACGCTACATGCCCCTGGGTATTCCGGACTCACCCCGCGCTGGGCGTGTTGCTGCATAGACATATATTTCAGTTTACAGCTCGGCGCATTAATCAGTAGGTGATAACCTGTCCGGTAAACACCTCATTAAGCAGATCATTAAGACTTTCCTCCATCAGCAGACCCGATAACAGAATCCACCCAGCCCCTTTAACTATTTCTGCTCGTCAACTAGCTTTCCCAACGGACCAGAACCAGGACAAAAGAAAGAGATGGGCTGCACAGTGTTATAATGTCATTTTTATACATTTAAAGACGTAAAACTGATTACATTTTGAGAATTGGTAACATCTGAACCATATATATATATATCGTCATCATCACCATCCCCATATCACCCCATGTCTCCCCACTGCAGGGTGAAGCCTCCCCAATTATATATATATCCTCATCCTCATCTCCCCACTGCTGGATGAAGCCTCCCCAGTTATCCCCCAGGTCCTGCGGTTACAGCCTCTCTTCTCCACGTCGCTCCCACACATTCCCTCATCCCATCCTCTCCAGCCCGTGTCTCCCCACTGCTGGATGAAGCCTCCCCAGTGATCTCCCAGGTCCTGCGGTTACAGCCTCTTCTCCACGTCGCTCCCACACATTCCCTCATCCAATCCTCTCCAGCCCGTGTCTCCCCACTGCTGGATGAAGCCTCCCCAGTGATCCCCCAGGTCCTGCAGTTACAGCCTCTCTTCTCCACGTCACTCAAACACATTCCCTCATCCCATCCTCCCCAGCCCGTGTCTCCCCACTGCTGGATGAAGTCTCCCCAGTGATCTCCCAGGTCCTGCGGTTACAGCCTCTCTTCTCCACGTCGCTCCCGCACATTCCCTCATCCCATCCTCTCCAGCCCGTGTCTCCCCGCTGCTGGATGAAGCCTCCCCAGTGATCTCCCAGGTCCTGCGGTTACAGCCTCTCTTCTCCACGTCGCTCCCGCACATTCCCTCATCCCATCCTCTCCAGCCCGTGTCTCCCCACTGCTGGATGAAGCCTCCCCAGTGATCTCCCAGGTCCTGCGGTTACAGCCTCTTCTCCACGTCGCTCCCGCACATTCCCTCATCCCATCCTCTCCAGCCCGTGTCTCCCCGCTGCTGGATGAAGCCTCCCCAGTGATCCCCCAGGTCCTGCGGTTACAGCCTCTCTCTTCTCCACGTCACTCAAACACATTCCCTCATCCCATCCTCCCCAGCCCGTGTCTCCCCACTGCTGGATGAAGCCTCCCCAGTGATCTCCCAGGTGCTGCGGTTACAGCCTCTCTTCTCCACATCGCTCCCACCCATTCCCTCATCCCATCCTCCCCAGCTCGTGTCTCCCCACTGCTGGATGAAGCCTCCCCAGTGATCCCCCAGGTCCTGCGGTTACAGCCTCTCTTCTCCACGTCGCTCCCACACATTCCCTCATCCCATCCTCTCCAGCCCGTGTCTCCCCACTGCTAGATGAAGCCTCCCCAGTGATCTCCCAGGTCCTGCGGTTACAGCCTCTCTTCTCCACGTCGCTCCCACACATTCCCTCATCCTCTCCAGCCCGTGTCTCCCCACTGCTGGATGAAGTCTCCCCAGTGATCTCCCAGGTCCTGCAGTTACAGCCTCTCTTCTCCACGTCACTCCCTCACATTCCCTTATCCCATCCTCCCCAGCCCGTGTCTCCCCACTGCTGGATGAAGCCTCCCCAGTGATCCCCCAGGTCCTGCGGTTACAGCCTCTCTTCTCCACGTCGCTCCCACATTCCCTCATCCCATCCTCTCCAGCCCGTGTCTCCCCACTGCTGGGTGAAGCCTCCCCAGTGATCTCCCAGGTCCTGCGGTTACAGCCTCTCTTCTCCACGTCGCTCCCACACATTCCCTCATCCCATCCTCTCCAGCCCATGTCTCCCCACTGCTGGGTGAAGCCTCCCCAGTGATCTCCCAGGTCCTGCAGTTACAGCTTCTCTTCTCCACGTCACTCCCACACATTCCCTCATCCCATCCTCCCCAGCCTGTGTTTCCCCACTGCTGGATGAAGCCTCCCCAGTGATCCCCCAGGTCCTGCAGTTACAGCCTCTCTTCTCCACGTCACTCCCACACATTCCCTCATCCCATCCTCCCCAGCCTGTGTTTCCCCACTGCTGGATGAAGCCTCCCCAGTGATCTCCCAGGTCCTGCGGTTACAGCCTCTCTTCTCCACGTCACTCCCACACATTCACTCATCCCATCCTCCCCAGCCTGTGTTTCCCCACTGCTGGATGAAGCCTCCCCAGTGATCTCCCAGGTCCTGCGGTTACAGCCTCTCTTCTCCACGTCACTCCCACACATTCACTCATCCCATCCTCCCCAGTCCGTGTCTCCCCACTGCTGGATGAAGCCTCCCCAGTGATCTCCCAGGTCCTGCGGTTACAGCCTCTCTTCTCCACGTCGCTCCCACACATTCCCTCATCCCATCCTCCCCAGCCTGTGTCTCCCCACTGCTGGATGAAGCCTCCCCAGTGATCTCCCAGGTCCTGCGGTTACAGCCTCTCTTCTGCACGTCGCTCCCACACATTCACTCATCCCATCCTCCCCAGCCCGTGTCTCCCCACTGCTGGATGAAGCCTCCCCAGTGATCTCCCAGGTCCTGCGGTTACAGCCTCTCTTCTCCACGTCGCTCCCACACATTCCCTCATCCCATCCTCCCCAGCCTGTGTCTCCCCACTGCTGGATGAAGCCTCCCCAGTGATCCCCCAGGTCCTGCGGTTACAGCCTCTCTTCTCCACGTCGCTCGCACACACTCGCTCATCCCATCCTCTCATCTTCCTTCTGGTCGTAGTCTTAGTTTTGAATCTCTCTTGGAATCCAGTCGAGTCCCATCTTTGTCCAACGATGGTCATATTACCTTAGGTTTCAAGTGAATTTCAGTGAAATTAGCCGGAGCGGAGAATACAAGGAGCCACACAGAGCCCCTTCACGGGCTCAATTTGGCCCCAGGGCCCCATCTGATCTATGTAACCCCTTCAGTGCTGCTCAATGCTTTGCAGTCCCATCCTGCACAGTAGAGGTTGAGACACAGCGGTTTGTATACCGGGCATATCACCAGGCAGGGAGAGGTAATGCCGCCTGCTAGAAAATGAATATGCTGCACTGCAAAATGTAAATGAGTATCTCTTGTTTTTGGAAACCCAAACTCTGCAGAGGATCCCTTTGGTCCAAAGGCGGCACCCTAAGAGGGTCTCTCCCCAATATGCCACCGCTGCCCCTGTCCCAGCGCGAGAGAAAGAGACAACTTCAAAAGACCTGGAGTTTGTCAGCCCCTCTCCCCTCTGCGGTGAGGGGGGTGTCTGTCTGCGGCTGGGGGGCGTCTGTCTGTGTCAGGGGGGCGTCTGTCTGCGGCAGGGGGGGGGGCATCTGTATGCTGTGAGGTGAGTGTCTGTCTGCGGTGAGGGGGGCGTCTGTCTGCAGTGAGGGGCGTCTGTCTTCGGTGAGGGGGGCGTCTGTCTGCGGCGGGGGAGGGGCGTCTATCGGCGGCAGATGGGGGCGTCTGTATTCTGTGAGGTGAGTGTCTGTCTGCGGTAAGGGGGGTGCCTGTCTGCGGTGAGGGGGGCGCCTGTCTGCGGTGAGGGGGGCGTCTTTCTGCGGTGAGGGGGGCGTCTGTCTGCGGTGAGGGGGGTGCCTGTCTGCGGTGAGGGGGGCGCCTGTCTGCGGTGAGGGGGGCGTCTTTCTGCGGTGAGGGGGGGGCCTGTCTGCGGTGAGGGGGGCGCTTGTCTGCGGTGAGGGGGGCGTCTTTTTGCGGTGAGGGGGGGCGCCTGTCTGCGGTGAGGGGGGCGCCTGTCAGCGGTGAGGGGGGCGCCTGTCTGCGGTGAGGGGGGGCGCCTGTCTGCGGTGAGGGGGGCGCTTGTCTGCGGTGAGGGGGGCGTCTTTCTGCGGTGAGGGGGGCGCCTGTCAGCGGTGAGGGGGGCGCCTGTCTGCGGTGAGGGTGGCGTCTGTCTGCGGCGGGGGAGGGTGTCTGCTGCGGCAGGGGGGGGGGGCGCCTGTCTGCGGTGAGGGGGGCGTCTTTCTGTGGTGAGGGGGGCACCTGTCTGCGGTGAGGGGGGCGCCTGTCTGCGGTGAGGGGGGCGCCTGTCTGCGGTGAGGGGGGCGCCTGTCTGCGGTGAGGGGGGGCGCCTGTCTGCGGTGAGGGGGCGTCTGTCTGCGGCGGGGGGGGGGGGGGGGTGCCTGTCTCCTGAGGTGTTGAAATACTCAGTGCTGCTCTAAGCTGCAGCATGATAACGTTCAGAGAGCCCCAGCCCGTGCGCTTGCCCCGTGGAAGTGTGGCTGTTATCGGGCGCGAGCGAGGGATATCTCAGAGGGGTTTCACGGATACACCACGCGGACTTGGAAAGTCCGCACACGCACGGAGCTGCTGACTCAGGGGTTGGACTAACCGACAGCTCGTTACCTCTATCTCAGAGCAAATTCCAAGAGAGCCCTGTGCTACACCAAAGGAAATAAAACCGGGCAAACAAAATGGAGTCTGCAAAGCGTGCAGAGCTACAAGCAGAAGGCTAAGGCGGCTGAGGGTACAAACAAGGGCAAGGGGCAAATGGTACTAAGGGAAACAACAGGAAAAACTAACGTTAGCTGCAGAATTGCAGTGCTACACGCAAAAGCAATGGTAGTAAGGGGCAAATAATACACAGGGGGCAAATAATGCATACATAGTTACACAATTACACAGTTACATAGTTACATAGTAGATGAGGTTTTAAAAAGACGTACGTCCATCACGTTCAACCTATGCTAAATGTAGACGACAGATACTTTCTCCTATATCTATACTTACTTATTGATCCAGAGGAAGGCAAACACAAAACCCCCAGAGTCAGATCATCCAATGATAACTCATAAGGGGAAAATATATTCCTTCCCGACTCCATGATAAAGATTAAACTGCTCACTCACACAGTCCGTGGGCCGTGAAGGCCGTGCGGTTAGTCAAGAATGACCCACTCGAGTGACAACCTCGCGATGACGCCCGTCGGGGTAGATGGTCAGGCGTGAACGTGGAGAGACGCGGGGAGGAGGAGAATCCCATGCATTAAAGATGCAGGACGCAGAATAGGACTCTTTATAACAACAAATCAAATATACAAGTTGCGCTCACAAAGATAGAATGGCGTCAGGCGGCGGGACCACCAGGATTCAGGCAATGGAGAGGAACACCACTCCCTCCTTCACTGGGTGGTCTACCCTCGGTGGCCGTCCGCAGGGGAAGGTGTTGTAATCCAGGGAAGTAAGAACTGAATTTCGGGGGCTGTACTCTCCAAAGTCTAACCAACATGTCTGATAGCTCCTCTGTAGTTTGTGTGGCTCACCCTACGCGTTTCGCTTCCTGTATAACCGTTCCTTTCTAAAAAAAAAAAAAAAGGGAAATAACAAGACAACCAACAAGAAGGTTGCCTGTAGATCTGCAGAACTGGAAGCCTGATTAAAAAAAAGGAAGAGGGAGAGTCGCAGTGCTAGGGAACAAACAACAACCTGACTCCTGACAGCAAACAGGAAGCTGGCGAGCAAAGAACCATCAGACTGGGTGGAGTTGTATACCCAAGCTAAGATGGCCGCTGGCCTCATGGGCTGTTCTATTTCTCACCAGTCCTGGGCCTGAACTTGGACTCCTCTGAGCTCCCCTACAGGTCTGCCAGGGGTACCGCGAGCGGCAATCTTGACCGTAGCCGAAGTGTCCTCCCTTGGGCCATGGGATGTTATGGGGAAAGGTGGGGGGGGGGGCTAGTGAATATTATTTACGGGAGGGGCGGTTGGCCAACCTCTCTTTTTCAGCTGACCACGAGACAAAGCAGTTCCCACCCGCCTTCGATCCCTTACAGTAGAGTTTGTGGCCCGGGGCGGAGACTTTCAGTATTGGCTCTTTAAGTTGAGGTATCTTGGACCTCCTGGTAATGGCGGAAGGCGGTGTCATGCTCGGCTGGGATGGGCGTCAGGATGGTGTCCTTCCGTAATCATGTGCATTTATGGGACATGTAGCTTGGGCGGCGATGGCGAGTACGCGTCGAGGGTATCTCTTGGCCTCTCATATGATGGCCGACGCAAGTTGGCCGAATCCGTTGGGTTCGCTCATTGCGATGTGTCGACGTACGAGATGTTTTTATAAAGCTGTGACCGGTTTATCCTCCCAAGAAGTCGTCGTGATGTGATTATTGGGTGTCGGGATCCGTGATCGGCGCCATGCGCAGCGCGCTCCAGTACACACCTCAACCCGCGATCGGGCCCTCTGCTCCTTCCGTCACTCCTGATGCTCTTCTTGCTGGACTAGCCGCAAGGCTAGGGGCGCGCGGTCAGCGTGCGCACCTCTCCGTATTGTGGATAATAAGCCACACCCTCTTCTCCCCAGTAACGTCTTACAATATATTATTTTCGACCCCGAGTAGAAGCATATACTGCAATATCATACTCGCAGGAATGGCCTTACCTCCATATAATAGGGTATCATAAGAATATATATATATAAAGAGAGGTACTCAGAGTTTGTATAATATAAGAATCATGTTTATTAGATACAACACACATTCCCAACTAGCTCAATCTCCTACACCCACCACATCATGAATATATGTTTATGTCAAAAAAGAGCAGCTACTGGGCGTGGCAAATGTATACAACAAGAGACAGGCGTTTGAGCTAGCTGGGAACGTGTGCTCATCAATTTCTGACTGGTAACAGTTGTATGGAGGTAGGTGGCACCTCCCCCCAGAGCTCGCCCCCCCTCCTCACCTTTTTAACTTGGGAGGTCTTCTCACTTTGCTGCAGGAACAGGACCTTCTATGGTCCTTTCCCCTCATACAGAGGTAACAGGAAGGGTGTAGTGTAGGACCTGCATTCATTTGTTTATACCTCGACGTTTGGTATGCAGGATTACGACGCTTTGGCCAAAGGCTTTAACCAAATAACCCAGTAATTATTATTATTGTTGAAGTATTTAAACTTAATTTTCATTACCATAAATGTTTTGTCAATGGGATGTAGCATTGGGCAGCCCCTGTCTTTTGTTATTAGATACAACACAAGAAAATAAGTAAGTAATAGTAATCCAATACTTGTATATATATATATATCTATGCAGAGGTTAGTTACATCAGTATGCCGTCATACTCACGACCAATCACAGTATTGTGCCAGATCAGCCTGGGGTAGTTATCGTCTCTTGCGGGTCCCCCCCCCCCCCGGTTCTGTCCAACCTGGCATATCCCTGAGCTTATATTGCCTTAGTCACCCGTTATTACTTTATTGTGCTGAAGCGAGGAAATCACCCCACTTATCTCTGCAACACATTTTCCATCCTCACGGCGAGCGAGTCACAGGCTGGGAGCGGGCTGACCTCCCCTTCCTCTTTTCCTGTAAGCTCAGGCTTTCGGCGAAATATATTATAACAAAATTGCCCTTCTGGCATTTACTGGCAGGTCGGAGAAGTTCCCCGTGGGCTAAATTCTGGTACGTGCATCGTTACAGAAGCAAAAAAAATGGTTCTCGTGTGACAATGCGCTCCAAGCTGTGCTAAGGCATATATCATGCTATACAGGCGCGCCGACGCGTATTCTTAACCGGGCACAGGCCGGGTACATGCCGGGTACAGGCTGGGTGCATGCCGGGTACAGGCCGGGCACAGGCCGGGTACATGCTGGGTACATGCTGGGTACAAGCTGGGTACAGGCTGGGTACATGCCGGGTACAGGCCGAGTACATGCCGGGTACATGCCGGGTACAGGCCGGGTACAGGCCGGGTACAGGCTGGGTGCGTGCTGAGTGCATGCTGGTTACAGGCCGGGTACAGGCTGGGTACATGCTGGGTACATGCTGGGTGCATGCCGGGTACAGGCTGGGTACAGGCTGGGCACAGGCTGGGTACAGGCTGGGTACAGGCCGGATACAGGCTGCAACATTTCAGTGACATTTCTGCAGACTAATGGCCCGTCGGATTAACACAGCATTCAGTTTGAATGGGACGGCCAGGGACCCCCGCTGCTAATCCGATGGGCCATTAGTCTGTCTGCAGAAATGTCACTGGAATATTGCAGCATGTACCCAGCATGTACCCAGCCTGTACCCAGCATGTACCCAGTATGTACCCAGTATGTACCCGACATGTACCCAGCCTGTACCCAGCCTGTACCCAGCATGTACCCAGCCTGTGCCCGGCATGTACCCAGTATGTACCCAGCCTGTACCCAGCATGTACCCAGCATGTACCCAGCATGTACCCAGTATGTACCCAGTATGTACCCAGCCTGTACTCAGCCTGTACTCAGCCTGTACCCAGCATGTACCCAGTATGTACCCAGTATGTACCCGACATGTACCCAGCCTGTACCCAGCCTGTACCCAGCATGTACCCAGCCTGTGCCCAGCATGTACCCAGCCTGTACCCAGCATGTGCCCAGTATGTACCCAGTATGTACCCAGCCTGTACTCAGCCTGTACCCAGCATGTACCCAGCCTGTACCCAGCCTGTGCTCAGCATGTTCCCAGCCTGTACCCAGTATGTACCCGGCCTGTACCCAGCATGTACCCAGCATGTACCCAGCCTGTACCCAGTATGTACCCAGTATGTACCCAGCCTGTACTCAGCCTGTACTCAGCATGTACCCAGCCTGTACCCAGCCTGTGCTCAGCCTGTACCCAGCATGTACCCAGCCTGTACCCAGCCTGTACCCAGCCTGTACCCAGCATGTACCCAGCCTGTACCCAGCCTGTACCCAGCATGTAACCAGCCTGTACCTGGGTCTTGTTGGTGATTGCCCCAGATTTGTTTTAGAATACTCGTCGGCGCTACAGTATATATGTACCTGTGGTACCTATTATCCATAACATCCGCTTCTGGGATCCTCCCCACACCTGTGTCCTGCATCCCGTCGGCCTATCACGGTCTCGCCTCCTGACGCGCCTCCTCCTGCCTTGTCCTCATTGGTCCCTGTACTCCTTTATATGCCCACAGGCTCATCGGCTGAGCATAAACCTTCCTATGTGGGAAGTGTTCGCCGCTGTCCGGCCGCCGTAGTCTTGTCTTGCTCCTGACTTTGGCTACTTCTCCGGACTCCGCTCTTCTGTCATCCCGATCTCGGCAAAGTACCACGACAATCCGCTCCTCTCCAAGCCCGATCTCGGCAAAGTACCACGGCAACCCGCTCCTCTCCAATCCCGACCTTGGCAAAGTACCACGGCGACCCGCTCCTCTCCAATCCCGACCTCGGCAAAGTACCACGGCGACCCGCTCCTCTCCAATCCCGACCTCGGCAAAGTACCACGGCGACCCGCTCCTCTCCAATCCCGATCTCGGCAAAGTACCACGACGATCCGCTCCTCTCCAATCCCGATCTCGGCAAAGTACCACGACGATCCTTTCCTCTCCAATCCCGACTTCGGCAAAGTACCACGGCGATCCGCTCCTCTCCAATCCCGACCTCGGCAAAGTACCACGACGATCCGCTCCTCTCCAATCCCGACTTCGGCAAAGTACCACGGCGACCCGCTCCTCTCCAATCCCGACCTCGGCAAAGTACCACGACGATCCTTTCCTCTCCAATCCCGACTTCGGCAAAGTACCACGGCGACCCGCTCCTCTCCAATCCCGACCTCGGCAAAGTACCACGGCGATCCGCTCCTCTCCAATCCCGACCTCGGCAAAGTACCACGGCGATCCGCTCCTCTCCAATCCCGACCTCGGCAAAGTACCACGACGATCCTTTCCTCTCCAATCCCGACTTCGGCAAAGTACCACGGCGACCCGCTCCTCTCCAATCCCGACTTCGGCAAAGTACCACGGCGATCCGCTCCTCTCCAATCCCGACCTCGGCAAAGTACCACGGCGATCCGCTCCTCTCCAACACCGACCTCGGCAAAGTACCACGGCGATCCGCTCCTCTCCAATCCCGACCTCGGCAAAGTACCACGGCGACCCGCTCCTCTCCAATCCCGACCTCGGCAAAGTACCACGACGATCCTTTCCTCTCCAATCCCGACTTCGGCAAAGTACCACGGCGATCCGCTCCTCTCCAATCCCGACCTCGGCAAAGTACCACGACGACCCGCTCCTCTCCAATCCCGACCTCGACAAAGTACCACGACAATCCGTTCTTCTCCAATCCCGACCTCGGCAAAGTACCACGGCGACCCGCTCCTCTCCAATCCCGACCTCGGCAAAGTACCACGACGATCCTTTCCTCTCCAATCCCGACCTTGGCAAAGTACCACGGCGATCCGCTCCTCTCCAATCCCGACCTCGGCAAAGTACCACGGCGATCCGCTCCTCTCCAATCCCGACCTCGGCAAAGTACCACGGCGACCCGCTCCTCTCCAATCCCGACCTCGGCAAAGTACCACGACGATCCTTTCCTCTCCAATCCCGACTTCGGCAAAGTACCACGGCGACCCGCTCCTCTCCAATCCCGACTTCGGCAAAGTACCACGGCGATCCGCTCCTCTCCAATCCCGACCTCGGCAAAGTACCACGGCGATCCGCTCCTCTCCAACACCGACCTCGGCAAAGTACCACGGCGACCCGCTCCTCTCCAATCCCGACCTCGGCAAAGTACCACGACGATCCGCTCCTCTCCAATCCCGACCTCGGCAAAGTACCACGGTGACCCGCTCCTCTCCAATCCCGACCTCGGCAAAGTACCACGGTGACCCGCTCCTCTCCAATCCCGACCTCGGCAAAGTACCACGACGATCCACTCCTCTCCAATCCCGACCTCGACAAAGTACCACGACAATCTGCTCCTCTCCAATCCCGACCTTGGCAAAGTACCACGGCGATCCGCTCCTCTCCAATCCCAACCTCGGCAAAGTACCACGGCGACCCGCTCCTCTCCAATCCCGACCTCGGCAAAGTACCACGACGATCCACTCCTCTCCAATCCCGACCTTGGCAAAGTACCACGGCGATCCGCTCCTCTCCAATCCCGACCTTGGCAAAGTACCACGGCGACCCGCTCCTCTCCAATCCCGACCTCGGCAAAGTACCACGACAACCCGCTCCTCTCCAAGCCCGACTTCGGCAAAGTACAACGACAACCCGCTCCTCTCCAATCCCGACCTCGGCAAAGTACCACGGCGATCCGCTCCTCTCCAATCCCGATCTCGGCAAAGTACCACGACAACCCGCTCCTCTCCAAGCCCGACTTCGGCAAAGTACAACGACAACCCGCTCCTCTCCAATCCCGACCTCGGCAAAGTACCACGACGATCCTTTCCTCTCCAATCCCGACCTCGGCAAAGTACAACGACGATCCGCTCCTCTCCAATCCCGATCTCGGCAAAGTACCACGGCGACCCGCTCCTCTCCAATCCCGACTTTGGCAAAGTACCACGGCGACCCGCTCCTCTCCAATCCCAACCTCGGCAAAGTACCACGGCGACCCGCTCCTCTCCAATCCCGACCTCGGCAAAGTACCACGGCGACCCGCTCCTCTCCAATCCCGACCTCGGCAAAGTACCACGACGATCCTTTCCTCTCCAATCCCGACTTCGGCAAAGTACCACGGCGACCCGCTCCTCTCCAATCCCGACCTCGGCAAAGTACCACGACAATCCGCTCCTCTCCAATCCCGACCTTGGCAAAGTACCACGGCGACCCGCTCCTCTCCAATCCCAACCTCGGCAAAGTACCACGGCGACCCGCTCCTCTCCAATCCCAACCTCGGCAAAGTACCACGGCGACCCGCTCCTCTCCAATCCCGACCTCGGCAAAGTACCACGACGATCCTTTCCTCTCCAATCCCGACTTCGGCAAAGTACCACGGCGATCCGCTCCTCTCCAATCCCGACCTCGGCAAAGTACCACGGCGACCCGCTCCTCTCCAATCCCGACCTCGGCAAAGTACCACGACGATCCTTTCCTCTCCAATCCCGACTTCGGCAAAGTACCACGGCGATCCGCTCCTCTCCAATCCCGACCTCGGCAAAGTACCACGGCGATCCGCTCCTCTCCAATCCCGACCTCGGCAAAGTACCACGGCGACCTGCTCCTCTCCAATCCCGACCTCGGCAAAGTACCACGGCGATCCGCTCCTCTCCAATCCCGACCTCGGCAAAGTACCACGGCGACCCGCTCCTCTCCAATCCCAACCTCGGCAAAGTACCACGGCGACCCGCTCCTCTCCAATCCCGACCTCGGCAAAGTACCACGGCGATCCGCTCCTCTCCAATCCCAACCTCGGCAAAGTACCACGGCGATCCGCTCCTCTCCAATCCCGACCTCGGCAAAGTACCACGACGATCCTTTCCTCTCCAATCCCGACTTCGGCAAAGTACCACGGCGATCCGCTCCTCTCCAATCCCGACCTCGGCAAAGTACCACGGCGATCCGCTCCTCTCCAACACCGACCTCGGCAAAGTACCACGGCGACCCTCTCCTCTCCAATCCCGACCTCGGCAAAGTACCACGACGATCCGCTCCTCTCCAATCCCGACCTCGGCAAAGTACCACGGCGATCCGCTCCTCTCCAATCCCGACTTCGGCAAAGTACCACGGCGATCCGCTCCTCTCCAATCCCGACCTCGGCAAAGTACCACGGCGATCCGCTCCTCTCCAATCCCGACCTCGGCAAAGTACCACGACGACCCGCTCCTCTCCAAT
Source organism: Ascaphus truei (assembly GCF_040206685.1). Classification (NCBI taxonomy): domain Eukaryota; kingdom Metazoa; phylum Chordata; class Amphibia; order Anura; family Ascaphidae; genus Ascaphus; species Ascaphus truei. Next base: position 7,618,098 of record NC_134505.1, on the reverse strand, counting down.
CCTGACCTCGGCAAAGTACCACGGCGATCCGCTCCTCTCCAATCCCGACTTCGGCAAAGTACCACGGCGATCCGCTCCTCTCCAATCCCGACCTCGGCAAAGTACCACGGCGATCCGCTCCTCTCCAATCCCGACCTCGGCAAAGTACCACGGCGATCCGCTCCTCTCCAATCCCAACCTCGGCAAAGTACCACGGCGATCCTTTCCTCTCCAATCCCGACTTCGGCAAAGTACCACGGCGATCCGCTGCTCTCCAATCCCAACCTCGGCAAAGTACCACGGCGATCCTTTCCTCTCCAATCCCGACTTCGGCAAAGTACCACGGCGATCCGCTCCTCTCCAATCCCAACCTCGGCAAAGTACCACGGCGATCCGCTCCTCTCCAATCCCGACCTCGGCAAAGTACCACGACGACCCGCTCCTCTCCAATCCTGACCTCGGCAAAGTACCACGGCGATCCGCTCCTCTCCAATCCCGACTTCGGCAAAGTACCACGGCGATCCGCTCCTCTCCAATCCCGACCTCGGCAAAGTACCACGGCGATCCGCTCCTCTCCAATCCCGACCTCGGCAAAGTACCACGGCGATCCGCTCCTCTCCAATCCCAACCTCGGCAAAGTACCACGGCGATCCTTTCCTCTCCAATCCCGACTTCGGCAAAGTACCACGGCGATCCGCTGCTCTCCAATCCCAACCTCGGCAAAGTACCACGGCGATCCTTTCCTCTCCAATCCCGACTTCGGCAAAGTACCACGGCGATCCGCTCCTCTCCAATCCCAACCTCGGCAAAGTACCACGGCGATCCGCTCCTCTCCAATCCCGACCTCGGCAAAGTACCACGACGATCCTTTCCTCTCCAATCCCGACCTCGGCAAAGTACCACGGCGACCCGCTCCTCTCCAATCCCGACTTCGGCAAAGTACCACGACGACCCGCTCCTCTCCAATCCCGACCTCGGCAAAGTACCACGACGATCCGCTCCTCTCCAATCCCAACCTCGGCAAAGTACCACGGCGACCCGCTCCTCTCCAATCCCAACCTCGGCAAAGTACCACGGCGATCCGCTCCTCTCCAATCCCAACCTCGGCAAAGTACCACGGCGATCCGCTCCTCTCCAATCCCGACCTCGGCAAAGTACCACGACGATCCTTTCCTCTCCAATCCCGACTTCGGCAAAGTACCACGGCGATCCGCTCCTCTCCAATCCCGACCTCGGCAAAGTACCACGGCGATCCGCTCCTCTCCAACACCGACCTCGGCAAAGTACCACGGCGACCCTCTCCTCTCCAATCCCGACCTCGGCAAAGTACCACGACGATCCGCTCCTCTCCAATCCCGACCTCGGCAAAGTACCACGGCGATCCGCTCCTCTCCAATCCCGACTTCGGCAAAGTACCACGGCGATCCGCTCCTCTCCAATCCCGACCTCGGCAAAGTACCACGGCGATCCGCTCCTCTCCAATCCCGACCTCGGCAAAGTACCACGACGACCCGCTCCTCTCCAATCCTGACCTCGGCAAAGTACCACGGCGATCCGCTCCTCTCCAATCCCGACTTCGGCAAAGTACCACGGCGATCCGCTCCTCTCCAATCCCGACCTCGGCAAAGTACCACGGCGATCCGCTCCTCTCCAATCCCGACCTCGGCAAAGTACCACGGCGATCCGCTCCTCTCCAATCCCAACCTCGGCAAAGTACCACGGCGATCCTTTCCTCTCCAATCCCGACTTCGGCAAAGTACCACGGCGATCCGCTGCTCTCCAATCCCAACCTCGGCAAAGTACCACGGCGATCCTTTCCTCTCCAATCCCGACTTCGGCAAAGTACCACGGCGATCCGCTCCTCTCCAATCCCAACCTCGGCAAAGTACCACGGCGATCCGCTCCTCTCCAATCCCGACCTCGGCAAAGTACCACGACGATCCTTTCCTCTCCAATCCCGACCTCGGCAAAGTACCACGGCGACCCGCTCCTCTCCAATCCCGACTTCGGCAAAGTACCACGACGACCCGCTCCTCTCCAATCCCGACCTCGGCAAAGTACCACGGCGATCCGCTCCTCTCCAATCCCGACTTCGGCAAAGTACCACGGCGATCCGCTCCTCTCCAATCCCGACCTCGGCAAAGTACCACGGCGATCCGCTCCTCTCCAATCCCGACCTCGGCAAAGTACCACGACGACCCGCTCCTCTCCAATCCTGACCTCGGCAAAGTACCACGGCGATCCGCTCCTCTCCAATCCCGACTTCGGCAAAGTACCACGGCGATCCGCTCCTCTCCAATCCCGACCTCGGCAAAGTACCACGGCGATCCGCTCCTCTCCAATCCCGACCTCGGCAAAGTACCACGGCGATCCGCTCCTCTCCAATCCCAACCTCGGCAAAGTACCACGGCGATCCTTTCCTCTCCAATCCCGACTTCGGCAAAGTACCACGGCGATCCGCTGCTCTCCAATCCCAACCTCGGCAAAGTACCACGGCGATCCTTTCCTCTCCAATCCCGACTTCGGCAAAGTACCACGGCGATCCGCTCCTCTCCAATCCCAACCTCGGCAAAGTACCACGGCGATCCGCTCCTCTCCAATCCCGACCTCGGCAAAGTACCACGACGATCCTTTCCTCTCCAATCCCGACCTCGGCAAAGTACCACGGCGACCCGCTCCTCTCCAATCCCGACTTCGGCAAAGTACCACGACGACCCGCTCCTCTCCAATCCCGACCTCGGCAAAGTACCACGACGATCCGCTCCTCTCCAATCCCAACCTCGGCAAAGTACCACGGTGACCCGCTCCTCTCCAATCCCAACCTCGGCAAAGTACCACGGCGATCCGCTCCTCTCCAATCCCGACCTCGGCAAAGTACCACGACGATCCTTTCCTCTCCAATCCCGACTTCGGCAAAGTACCACGGCGATCCGCTCCTCTCCAATCCCGACTTCGGCAAAGTACCACGGCGATCCGCTCCTCTCCAACACCGACCTCGGCAAAGTACCACGGCGACCCGCTCCTCTCCAATCCCGACCTCGGCAAAGTACCACGACGATCCTTTCCTCTCCAATCCCGACCTCGGCAAAGTACCACGGCGATCCGCTCCTCTCCAACACCGACCTCGGCAAAGTACCACGGCGATCCGCTCCTCTCCAACCCCGATCTCGGCAAAGTACCACGACGGTCCGCTCCTCTCCAATCCCAACCTCGGCAAAGTACCACGGCGATCCGCTCCTCTCCAATCCCGACCTCGGCAAAGTACCACGACGATCCTTTCCTCTCCAATCCCGACTTCGGCAAAGTACCACGGCGATCCGCTCCTCTCCAATCCCGACCTCGGCAAAGTACCACGGCGATCCGCTCCTCTCCAACACCGACCTCGGCAAAGTACCACGACGACCCTCTCCTCTCCAATCCCGACCTCGGCAAAGTACCACGGCGATCCGCTCCTCTCCAATCCCAACCTCGGCAAAGTACCACGACGACCCGCTCCTCTCCAATCCCGACCTCGGCAAAGTACCACGACGATCCGCTCCTCTCCAATCCCGACCTCGGCAAAGTACCACGGCGACCCGCTCCTCTCCAATCCCGACCTCGGCAAAGTACCACGGCGATCCGCTCCTCTCCAATCCCGACCTCGGCAAAGTACCACGGCGACCCGCTCCTCTCCAATCCCGACCTCGGCAAAGTACCACGGCGATCCGCTCCTCTCCAATCCCGACCTCGGCAAAGTACCACGACGACCCGCTCCTCTCCAATCCCGACCTCGGCAAAGTACCACGGCGACCCGCTCCTCTCCAATCCCGACCTCGGCAAATTACCACGGCGATCCGCTCCTCTCCAATCCCGACCTCGGCAAAGTACCACGGCGATCCGCTCCTCTCCAACACCGACCTCGGCAAAGTACCACGACGATCCGCTCCTCTCCAATCCCGACTTCGGCAAAGTACCACGGCGACCCGCTCCTCTCCAATCCCGACCTCGGCAAAGTACCACGGCGACCCGCTCCTCTCCAATCCCGACCTCGGCAAAGTACCACGACGACCCGCTCCTCTCCAATCCCGACCTCGGCAAAGTACCACGGCGATCCGCTCCTCTCCAATCCCGACCTCGGCAAAGTACCACGGCGACCCGCTCCTCTCCAATCCCGACCTCGGCAAAGTACCACGGCGATCCGCTCCTCTCCAATCCCGACCTCGGCAAAGTACCACGACGACCCGCTCCTCTCCAATCCCGACCTCGGCAAAGTACCACGGCGACCCGCTCCTCTCCAATCCCGACCTCGGCAAATTACCACGGCGATCCGCTCCTCTCCAATCCCGACCTCGGCAAAGTACCACGGCGATCCGCTCCTCTCCAATCCCGACCTCGGCAAAGTACCACGACGATCCTTTCCTCTCCAATCCCGACCTCGGCAAAGTACCACGGCGACCCGCTCCTCTCCAATCCCGACCTCGGCAAAGTACCACGGCGATCCGCTCCTCTCCAACACCGACCTCGGCAAAGTACCACGATGATCCGCTCCTCTCCAATCCCGACCTCGGCAAAGTACCACGACGACCCGCTCCTCTCCAACACCGACCTCGGCAAAGTATTACTGACCATCCGGACCTCTCCTACCCCGGCCCGGCTCACCACGACCAATCTACACTCCAGACGCACCCACGCGGTTGTGGGTTGGTGTTATATCAAATCCCCACCTCGGCCTGGCGGTCACGCCTTGTTTGTGGTGAGCGCTCCGTTACATCGGGTTTAAGGGAGGGGACCAGATCGGAGAATGGGTAACGTCACCACCGTCCCCGGCAAAATGTAACCCCAGCCAGCCAGCCACTCGAAACCATTCGTTCTCTGTTTCACACCTTCTTAAAGATGGAAAACGCAGTCATATTTTTATTTTCCGTCAGCACAAGTATTTTTTTATGCGATGGCAATTTCCGGTGTAGACAGAATGGTACAAACGGAGCACAATGCCAGTCCTGTTTCAATGGCATTTAGGCTGTGTTACGCCTGTACTTTGCCTGCATGTCACTGCTACAAAGATACTTCAACGGAACAGCCCTTCAGTTGTCTAGAACAGCCCTTCAGTTGTCTAGAACATCCCTTCAGTGATCTAGAACATCCCTTCAGTGGTCTAGAACATCCCTTCAGTTGTCTAGAACATCCCTTCAGTTGTCTAGAACAGCCCTTCAGTTGTCTAGAACATCCCTTCAGTTTCTAGAACAGCCCTTCAGTTGTCAAGAACAGCCCTTCAGTTGTCAAGAACAGCCCTTCAGTGATCTAGAACAGCCCTTCCGTTGTCTAGAACAGCCCTTCAGTTGTCTAGAACATCCCTTCAGTTGTCTAGAACATCCCTACAGTTGTCTAGAACATCCCTTCAGTTGTCTAGAACATCCCTTCAGTTGTCTAGAACATCCCTTCAGTTGTCTAGAACATCCCTTCAGTTGTCTAGAACAGCCCTTCAGTTGTCTAGAACAGCCCTTCCGTTGTCTAGAACATGATTGGCAGAAGTGTATATGTGACCCTATAAATCTCCCTCACACCCGGCTTGGCAGCGTGACACTAGTGCAGCGACCTGGGGAAGAATCACTGAGCTGTTAGCAATAGATACAACGGATAGAAAAGACACTACACATAGGTTGGATTAAAGAGATTATTTTATTGAAATAGTGCATCTCTCTGCTGGTAGGGGCCTGCAGCACATTGCAGAGCGATATAGTAACACGCAGAGCAATGCATTGCAGGCCCCTCCGGCAGCACAGTGATCCAGAGGAAGGCGAAACATAACCCCTGCTGTGCAATGGGGGAAAAAAATTCCTTCCTGACCCCATTAAATGGCGATCGGATCATCCCTGGATCACTGCGCATCAATTACCCCACGCTCATTTCCTCCCCCGACACACACACACAATCCCCCCCCCCAAATACAGATAAACCCCAACCCCCCAAATACATATAAACCCCAACCCCCCCAAATACAGATAAACCCCAACCCCCCCAAATACAGATAAACCCCAACCTTCCCCCCCTCCCTCCCCGATGCTCCACTCACCTTCCCCCCCTCCCCCCGATGCTCCACTCACCTTCCCCCACCTCCCCCCCGATGCTCCACTCACCTTCCCCCCCCTCCCTCCCCGATGCTCCACTCACCTTCCCCCCCCTCCCTCCCCGATGCTCCACTCACCTTCCACCCCCCGATGCTCCACTCACCTTCCCCCCCGATGCTCCACTCACCTCCCCCCCGATGCTCCACTCACCTCCCCCCCAATGCTCCACTCACCTCCCCACCGATGCTCCACTCACCTCCCCCACGATGCTCCACTCAACTTCCCCCCGATGCTCCACTCACCTCCCCCCCAATTTGCCACTCACCTTCCCCCTCCCCCCGATGCTCCACTCACCTTCCCCGCCCTCCCCCCCGATGCTCCACTCACCTCCCCCCGATGCTCCACTCACCTTCCCCCCCTCCCTCCCCGATGCTCCACTCACCTTCCCCACCCCTCCCTCCCCGATGCTCCACTCACCTTCCCCCCCGATGCTCCACTCACCTTCCCCCCCCGATGCTCCACTCACCTCCCCCCCAATGCTCCACTCACCTCCCCACCGATGCTCCACTCACCTCCCCCACGATGCTCCACTCAACTTCCCCCGATGCTCCACTCACCTCCCCCCCAATTTGCCACTCACCTTCCCCCCTCCCCCCGATGCTCCACTCACCTTCCCCGCCCTCCCCCCCGATGCTCCACTCACCTCCCCCCGATGCTCCACTCACCTTCCCCCCCTCCCTCCCCGATGCTCCACTCACCTTCCCCACCCCTCCCTCCCCGATGCTCCACTCACCTCCCCCCCGATGCTCCACTCACCTCCCCACCCCGTGCGCTCCACTCACCTCCCCTCGCCCCCCCCCCCCGGCGGCCAGACAGGCAGTGGGCAGGCACCTAAGTGTCAGTGCCACGCGGCACCTAAGATGGCGGCGCACAGAAGGACCCCCTTCCTCCCTTGCGGAGTAACTAAGATGGCGGCGGCCAGAAGGAGAGGTGACGTGTGTGTGTGTGTGTGTCACTGTGTGTGTGTGTGTGTGTGTGTGTGTGTGTGTGTGTGTCACTGTCTGTGTGTGTGACACTGTCTGTGTGTGTGACACTGTGTGGGACACTGTGTGTGTGGGACACTGTGTGTGGTGTGTGGGGGGGGGGACACTGTGTGTGTGTGTGTGTGTGTGTGTGTGTGTGTCGTGTGTGTGTGTGTGTGTGTGTGTGTGTGTGTGTGTGTGTGTGTGTGTGTGTGTGTGTGTGTGTGTGACACTGGGGTGTGTGTGTGTGTGTGTGTGACACTGGGGTGTGTGTGTGACACTGTGTGTGTGTGTGTGTGTGTGTGTGTGTGTGTGTGTGTGTGTGTGTGTGTGTGTGTGTGTGTGTGTGTGTGTGTGTGTGAGTGTGTGTGTGTGTGTGTGTGTGTGTGTGTGTGTGTGTGTGTGTGTGTGTGTGTGTGTGTGTGTGTGTGTGACTGTGTGTGACACTGTGTGTGTGTGGGACACTGTGTGTGTGTGGGACACTGTGTGTGTGTGTGTGGGACACTGTGTGTGTGTGTCACTGTGTGTGTCAGGCACTGTAGGGTGGGGGGGGCAGGAGCGGAGAGAGAGGGGGGAGCGGAGAAACATACAGGGGGAGTGGAGAGGAGGGACCCGGAGATTTTAAGCAACCCACCCCCCCTCCTGTCCACTGCCCCCCCTCCTGTCCACTGTCCCGCCCTCCTGTCCACTGTCCCCCCCTCCTGTCCACTGTCCCCCCCTCCTGTCCACTGCCCCCCCCTCCTGTCCACTGTCCCCCCCTCCTATCCACTGCCCCCCCCTACTGTCCACTGCCCCCCCTCCTGTCCACTGTCCCCTCCTGTCGACTGTCCCCCCTCCTGTCCACTGTCCCCCCCCTCCTGTCCACTGTCCCCCCCCTCCTGTCCACTGTCCCCACCCTCCTGTCCACTGTCCCCCCCCCTCCTGTCCACTGTCACCCCCCCCTCCTGTCCACTGTCACCCCCCCCTCCTGTCCACTGTCACCCCCCCCTCCTGTCCACTGTCACCACCCCCTCCTGTCCACTGTCACCACCCCCTCCTGTCCACTGTCCCGTCCCCCTCCTGTCCACTGTCACCACCCCCTCTTGTCCACTGTTCCATCCCCCTCCTGTCCACTGTCCCATCCCCCTCCTGTCCACTGTCCCGTCCCCCTCCTGTCCACTGTCACCACCCCCTCCTGTCCACTGTCCCGTCCCCCTCCTGTCCACTGTCCCATCCCCCTCCTGTCCACTGTCCCGTCCCCCTCCAGTCCACTGTCCCGTCCCCCTCCTGTCCACTGTCCCGTCCCCCTCCTGTCCACTGTCCCGTCCCCCTCCTGTCCACTGTCCCGTCCCCCTCCTGTCCACTGTCCCGTCCCCCTCCTGTCCACTGTCCCGTCCCCCTCCTGTCCACTGTCGTCCCGTCGCCCTCCTGTCCACTGTCGTCCCGTCGCCCTCCTGTTCACTGTCGTCCCGTCACCCTCCTGTCCACTGTCGTCCCGTCCCCCTCCTGTCCACTGTCGTCCCGTCCCCCTCCTGTCCAGTGTTGTCCCGTCCCCCTCCTGTCCACTGTCGTCCCGTCCCCCTCCTGTCCACTGTCGTCCCGTCCCCCTCTTATCCACTGTCGTCCCGTCCGCCTCCTGTCCACTGTCGTCCCGTCGCCCTCCTGTCCACTGTCGTCCCGTCCCCCTCCTGTCCACTGTCGTCCCGTCCCCCTCCTGTCCACTGTCATCCCGTCCCCCTCCTGTCCACTGTCGTCCCGTCCCCCTCCTGTCCACTGTCGTCCCGTCCCCCTCCTGTCCACTGTCCCGTCACCCTCCTGTCCACTGTTGTCCCGTCCCCCTCCTGTCCACTGTCCCGTCCCGTCACCCTCCTGTCCACTGTCGTCCCGTCCCCCTCCTGTCCACTGTCGTCCCGTCCCCCTCCTGTCCACTGTCGTCCCGTCGCCCTCCTGTCCACTGTCGTCCCGTCACCCTCCTGTCCACTGTCGTCCCGTCCCCCTCCTGTCCACTGTCGTCCCATCCCCCTCCTGCCCACTGTCGTCCCGTCCCTTTCCTGTCCACTGTCATCCCATCCCCCTCCTGTCCACTGTCGTCCCGTCCCCCTGCTGTCCACTGTCGTCCCGTCCCCCTCCTGTCCACTGTCGTCCCGTCCCCCTCCTGTCCACTGTCGTCCCGTCCACTCCTGTCCACTGTCGTCCCGTCCCCTCCTGTCCACTGTCGTCCCGTCCCCTCCTGTCCACTGTCGTCCCGTCCCCTCCTGTCCACTCTCGTCCCGTCCCCTCCTGTCCACTGTCGTCCCGTCCCCTCCTGTCCACTGTCGTCCCGCCCACTCCTGTCCACTGTTGTCCCATCCACTCCTGTCCACTGTCGTCCCGTCCCCTCCTGTCCAGTGTCGTCCCCTCCCCTCCTGTCCACTGTCATCCCGTCCCCTCCTGTCCACTGTCGTCCCGTTCCCTCCTGTCTACATTCCCGTCCCCCTCCTGTCCACTGTCGTTCCGTCCCCCTCCTGTCCACTGTCGTCCCGTCCACTCCTGTCCACTGTCCCGTCCACTCATGTCCACTGTCCCGTCCACTCCTGTCCACTGTCCCGTTCCCCTCCTGTCCACTGTCGTCCCGTCCCCTCCTGTCCAGTGTCGTCCCCTCCTCTCTTGTCCATTGTCGTCCTGTCCCCTCCTGTCCACTGTCGTCCCGCGCCCTCCTGTCCACTGTCCCGTCCCCCTCCTGTCCACTGTCCCGTCCCCCTCCTGTCCACTGTCCCGTCCCCCTCCTGTCCACTGTCCCGTCCCCCTCCTGCCCACTGTCCCGTCCCCCTCCTGTCCACTGTCCCGTCCCCCTCCTGTCCACTGTCCCATCCCTCTCCTGTCCACTGTCCCGTACCCTCCTGTCCACTGTCCCCGTCCCCTCCTGTCCACTGTCCCCGTCCCCTCCTGTCCACTGTCCCCATCCCCTCCTGTCCACTGTCCCCATCCCCTCCTGTCCACTGTCCCCCGTCCCCCTCCTGTCCACTGTCCTGTCCCCTCCTGTCCACTGTCCCCTCCTGTCCACTGTCCCCTCCTGTCCACTGTCCTGTCCCCTCCTGTCCACTGTCTCCCCCCCCTCCTGTCCACTGTCTCCCCCCCCCCTCCTGTCCACTGTCTCCCCCCCTCCTGTCCACTGTCTCCCGCCCCTCCTGTCCAGTCTCCCGCCCCTCCTGTCCACTGTCTCCCCCCCTCCTGTCCACTGTCTCCCCCCCTCTTGTCCACTGCCCCTCCCCCTCCACTGTCCCCCCCTCCTGTCCACTGTCCCCCCTCCCCCTGTCCACTGTCCCCCCCCTCCCCTCCTCCTGTCCACTGTCCCCCCCCTCTCCCCCCTCCCCCCCCCTTTCCTAGCGGGAAATTTAACTCACGGGCAACGCCGAGTCTCTCAGCTAGTATATATATATTTATACACACATACACACACTTATACACACATATATACATATACACATATACACACATACACACACACACACACACGGATGCTGGTGGGGGCGATCGGATTACAGCCGGTAGGAGCGAGGAGGAGAGCAGGGCTGAGAGGGGAGAGGATGGGGACGATAGAGATGGGGGAGAGGGAGACGAGCAAAAAAAGGAGGGCGGGGGGCACAGTTTGTGATATAATTTTTTTTCTAAATATTTTTTAATGTGCCCCTTCCTGTCACTCAGCCCGTCCTGCAGCCGTCCTGCTATTGTCTGCCTCTCCAACACTGGAACCATCTCCTCAGGGAACCCAGAATGCTCCGGTTCCCTGGCCTCTCTGCTGCACATGGCTGGGGTCTTCTGCCCAGCCATGGGAAGGGGAAGCAGCACTTCCCTGCAACCCTCTCCTCCTCTTCCTCCTCCCACACCGTACCCCCATCATCATCATCATCATCCGAATCATCATCATCCCTCGCCTCCTCTTCCTCCTCCCACACCGTATCCCCATCATCATCATCTGAATCATCATCATCCCTCGCCTCCTCTTCCTCCTCCCACACCGTACCCCCATCATCATCACCATCATCCGAATCATCATCATCCCTCGCCTCCTCTTCCTCCTCCCACACCGTACCCCCATAATCATCATCATCCCTCGCCTCCTCTTCCTCCTCCCACACCGTACCCCCATAATCATCATCATCCCTCGCCTCCTCTTCCTCCTCCCACACCGTACCCCCATCATCATCATCATCCAAATCATCATCATCCCTCGCCTCCTCTTCCTCCTCCCACACCGTATCCCAATCATCATCATCCCACTCACACACCTCCCCCTCCTCATACACCCACTCCTCCTCCTGCGCAGATATGCTGGCTCCCGGGCTGCTGCTGCAGGGCGATCGAGACGGTGAGCGAACGAACGGCTCCACCGCCGTGTACTCCACCACCTCCTCCACCACCTCCTCCTCCAGCGTGTACTCCACCACCTCCTCCATCACCTCCTCCACCACCTCCTCCTCCAGCGTGTACTCCACCACCTCCTCCACCACCTCCACCACCACCTCCTCCTCCCACACCCACTCCTCCACCAGCATGTACTCCACCACCTCCTCCATCACCTCCTCCACCACCTCCTCCTCCAGCGTGTACTCCACCACCTCCTCCACCACCTCCTCCTCCCACACCCACTCCTCCACCAGCGTGTACTCCACCACCTCCTCCACCACCTCCTCCACCACCTCCTCCACCACCTCTTCCTCCCACACCCACTCCTCCACCAGCGTGTACTCCACCACCTCCTCCACCACCTCCTCCACCACCTCCTCCTCCAGCGTGTACTCCACCACCTCCTCCACCACCTCCTCCACCACCTCCTCCACCACCTCCTCCTCCCACACCCACTCCTCCACCAGCGTGTACTCCACCACCTCCTCCACCACCTCCTCCACCACCTCCTCCACCACCACCTCCTCCTCCCACACCCACTCCTCCACCAGCGTGTACTCAACCACCTCCTCCACCACCTCCTCCACCACCTCCTCCACCACCCACTCCTCCTCCTGCGCAGATATGCTGGCTCCCGGGCTGCTGCTGCAGGTCGATCCAGACGGTGAGCGAACGAACGGCTCCACCACAGTGTACTCCACCACCTCCTCCACCACCTCCTCCACCATCGTGTACTCCACCACCTGCAGGAGATACAATGTGTTTGTAACCAGGGGCAGTGATACTCTGTATCGCAAGAGCTCCTGTGCCGCATGGGGCAGGAAACGCGTCGCCGAGCCACATAACACGCACAGCAAAGCCTTTGCTTGCCTCTCTGGCACTGAAGGGGTTAGATCACAGACCCATTTATACCATTTGAAGAATAATTGATAACCGGTGTGCGCTGTACGTTATTGTTTTGTCTGTTATTAGCGGACCCCGCGTTTTCCTGTCCTGTTCCCGCTGAAGGTTTTGTTACATGATGCTGCAGGTGGACATTAGCTGATGTGTCTCTGGGAATCCCCTCTCCCGGTCACACAGTTACACTCGGCTATAAGAGGAGAAAGCTCTGCACCTCTTCCTCTGTCTCCTTTACATCTACAGCCTGAGAGGCCTCATCTTCTGTCCTCTGAGGACCGTCTCCCACTATACCCCCTATCCCGAGTACCCCTAATACTCCCAGGCCCAGTACCCCCTAATACTCCCATCACCCGGCTCAATACCCCCTAATACTCCCATCACCCGGCTCAATACCCCCTAATACTCCCTGGCTTGTACCCCCTAATACTCCCAGGCCCAATACCCCCTAATACCCCCCACCCCAGGCTCAGTACCCCCTAATACTCCCATCACCCGGCTCAATACCCCCTAATACTCCCACCCCCAGGCCCAGTACCCCGAATACTCCCATCACCCGGCTCAATACCCCCTAATACTCCCACCCCCAGGCCCAGTACCCCCTAATACTCCCTGGCTTGTACCCCCTAATACTCCCAGGCCCAGGCTCGGAACCCCCTAATACTCACAGGCCCAATACCCTCTAATACTCCCAGGCCTAATACCCCATAATACTCCTAGGCCCAATACCCCCTAATACCCTCCTCCCCAGGCCCAGGACACCCAATTATCCCCCTCCCCAGGTCCAGTACTTCCTACTACCCCCCTCCCCAGTCCAAGTACCCCCTACATTCCCCTTCCCAGGCCCAATACCCCCTTATACTCCCCTCCCCAGGATCCCCTACATTCCCAGACCCACTACCCCCTGCATGCCCAGTACCCCCTTTCTCCCTCCCCCCCCCGGCCCAGTACCCCCTAATGCCTCCTCCCCAGACTCAGTATCCCCTCATACTCCCCAGGACATGGGAAACGGGAGAGCCCTGCAGGAGTGATCAGGGGAAGGGGAGGGCCTGGAAAGGGGGGGGGGCGCTTCAGGGGGAGCCTTGGGAAGGGGCGGGCTGCGTGGGGGTGGGGGGGAGCTGGGGAACTCTGTTCGGGGGGGGGGGGGGGGCGCGGCTGGGGAAGGGGGGGGGGTCTCTGTATGGGAGGTTTGAGGGTGTTGAACCCAAAATCCGTGGGGCTACACAGATAAACCGTTATAATGGAAACACTCTCACTACAAACTGTAGCGTTACATGTGCTAGACGTGTATACAGAGAGGGTGCGTGTGCAGTGAGAATGAAAGGGCGCACGTGTATATAACCATTAGTGTGTGTGTCGGAAAGTGTGTGTGTGTTACTGTCTGATTGTTACTGTGTGTGAGTGTGTATGTAACCATTAGTGTGTGTGTGTGTGTGTGTATGTGTGTGTGTGTCGGAAAGTGTGTGTGTTACTGTCTGATAGTTACTGTGTGTGAGTGTGTATGTAACCATTAGTGTGTGTGTGTGTGTGTGTGTATGTGTGTGTGTGTGTGTGTGTCGGAAAGTGTGTGTGTTACTGTCTGATAGTTACTGTGTGTGAGTGTGTATGTAACCATTAGTGTGTGTGTGTCGGAATGAGTGTGTGTTACTGTCTGATAGTTACTGTGTGTGCGTGTGTATATAACCATTATTGTGAGTGTGTGGTATTGTCTGATAGTTACTTTGTGTGTTGGTAACCATTAGTGTGTGTGTTACTGTCTGATAGTTACTGTGTGTATGTGTGTTTGTAAAGCATAATGAGAAGTGTGCATTTGTGTTATATCACATAGTGTGGGTCTATGCTAAGCTGCCGTATTGTGGCTGTGTTTCTACAAGTGTATCAATCTGTTAGTGCGCATTTTAGTGTGAGTGCGAGAATATTACTGATTGTGCTTACTTTTTTAGGAGCAGGAATCTGCGTGTGTGTGTGTGTGCGTGTGTGTGTATATATATTATATATATATATAACCAAAACATTGCGCCGATAATATAAATATATATACACACACACACACTGTACACATACACACGTGTGTTTATGTATTTATAGATATAAAAAGAAAAAGCAGGCACACCAGGGCTTTGCAAAAAATAATATATACAATACTATTGAATAGAACTGATCAACGCTTTAGCTCTCTACGGGAGCCTCTCAACACACGGGGACCCCAGCTAGTCAGGTCTCCCCCCTATTTAATTCTGTTACATGCCACATCACACTTGGTTTTGATGCATTCTACGGTTGTCCTTTTACCAGATCTTACCCGGCGTCTCTCCATCTCGGGAAATGTTCGCCGCTTTAAAAATACAGTAGGATGATCCTCGCTAATCTGAGACTCAAATACTTGGCCCAAAAAGTTGCGGATGTGTCCTGAAGATGAAAAATAAACCCCCCTGGTTACAAATATGATGCGAATGAGCGGGGAAGTGTCTGACATCTCTGCTGCGTCTCAGAAGAAGCTCACCTGTCAGATCCACGCTGGGTATGGCAGCAAGTGGTGGCACAGAACCCTGGCACAGAGCGGTGTGGCGGTAACCATGGAAGTCAGGGCGCAGGTAAACATGTATCTTTTGAAAATGGCAGTAGAATGCGAATGTGTCACATACTGAGCTCAGCGCCTGAGCTGTCAGAGGTTTCCAGCGTGTGATAGTGGGATATCTCCATATACTGGGATGTGATAAGAGATACGAGAGTCATTTTAATGCTGTGCCCCCATAACCTGCGTTATAGGAAGTATCATTTACACCAATTAGTGCAGATGCTGAATATTGGGAAATACGCTTCTGGCGACATTGCTACTTTTCTCTGCAAATGTGCAATGAAAAAGTTGGATAAAACGTCTTGTGATTTTTTAAAACTGCGGATAAAGTTTAAAAATAGCTGCTGAGGTTGGGGGGGCTCACTGCAGGGGGTGGGGGGCGGGGCTCACTGCAGGGGGTGGGGGGCGGGGTTACCTGCAAAGGGTGGGGGTGGGTTTAGCTGCCGAGGTTGGGGGCGGGGCTCACTGCAGGGGGTGGGGGGCGGGGCTCACTGCAGGGGGTGAGGGGCGGGGTTACCTGCAAAGGGTGGGGGTGGGTTTAGCTGCCAAGGTTGAGGGCGGGGCTAAATGCAGGGGGTGGGGGCAGGGTTACCTGCAGAGGATGGGGGGGCGGGGTTAGCTGCAGAGGGGGGGGTGGGGTTAGCTGAAGAGGGTGGGGGGGGTGGGGTTAGCTGCAGAGGGTGGGGGGTGGGGTTAGCTGAGAGGTGGGGGGGGTGGGGTTAGCTGCAGAGGGTTGGGGTGGGGTTAGCTGCAGAGGGTGGGGGGGGGTGGGGTTAGCTGCAGAGGGTGGGGGGGTGGGGTTAGCTGCAGAGGGTGGGTGGGGGGTGGGGTTAGCTGCAGAGGGTGGGGGGTGGGGTTAGCTGCAGAGGGTGGGGGGGGTGGTGTTAGCTGCAGAGGGTGGGGGGGGTGGGGTTAGCTGCAGAGGGTGGGGAGGTGGGGTTAGCTGAGAGGTTGGGGGCAGGGTTAGCTGCAGAGGGTGGGGGGGTGGGGTTAGCTGCAGAGGGTGGGGGGGTGGGGTTAGCTGCAGAGGGTGGGGGGGTGGGGTTAGCTGAGAGGTGGGGGGGTGGGGTTAGCGGCAGAGGGCGGGGGTGGGGTTAGCGGCAGAGGGTGGGGGGTGGGGTTAGCGGCAGAGGGTGGGGGGGTGGGGTTAGCTGAGAGGTTGGGGGTGGGGTTAGCTGCAGAGGGTGGTGGGTGGGGTTAGCTGAGAGGTTGGGGGTGGGGTTAGCTGCAGAGGGTGGGGGGGTGGGGTTAGCGGCAGAGGGTGGGGGGTGGGGTTAGCTGAGAGGTTGGGGGCGGGGTTAGCGGCAAAGGGTGGGGGGTGGGGTTAGCTGAGAGGTTGGGGGCAGGGATAGCTGCAGAGGGTGGGGGGGTGGGGTTAGCGGCAGAGGGTGGGGGGGTGGGGTTAGCTGAGAGGTCGGGGTGGGGTTAGCTGCAGAGGGTGGGGGGGTGGGGTTAGCTGCAGAGGGTGGGGGGGTGGGGTTAGCTGCATAGGGTGGGGGGGTGGGGTTAGCGGCAGAGGGTGGGGGGGTGGGGTTAGCGGCAGAGGGTGGGGGGGTGGGGTTAGCTGAGAGGTTGGGGGTGGGGTTAGCTGCAGAGGGTGGGGGGCGGGGTTAGCAGCAGAGGGTGGGGCAGTATTAGCTGCAGAGGGTGGGGGCGGTGTTAGCTGCAGAGGGTGGGTCGGGGTAAGATGCAGAGGGTGAGGGGTGGGGTTAGTGGCAGAGGGTGGGGGCGGTGTTAGCTGCAGAGGGTGGGTCGGGGTAAGATGCAGAGGGTGGCGGTGGTGTTAGCTGCAGAGGGTGGGGGCGGTGTTAGCTGCAGAGGGTGGGGGTGGTGTTAGGTGCAGAGGGTGGGGCCAGTATTTGTGTCGGCGGAGCCCCATCAGTGAGGTGTCTGCTGCTCAAGATGGCTTCCTCCCCCCCACCCACCCATGCTGCACAGTGAAAGGTAGGCCCCAGAATGACACACACACACACACACACACACACACACACACACACACACACACACACACACACACACACACACACACACACACACACACACACACACACACACACACACACACACACACACACACACACTATAGGGAGAGAGACAGTATGGGAAGAGAGAGACTCACAGCATGGGGGGAGAGAGGGAGAGAAAACATGGGGAGAGAGAGTGACAGCATGGGGAGAGAGAGTGACAGCATGGGGAGAGAGAGTGACAGCATGTGGGGAGAGTGAGTGACAGCATGGAGAGAGAGAGTGACAGCATGGAGAGAGAGTGACAGCATGGGGAGAGAGAGTGGCAGCATGGGGAGAGAGAGTGACAGCATGGGGAGAGAGAGTGACAGCATGGGGAGAGAGAGTGACAGCATGGGGAGAGAGTGTGACAGATTGGGGAGAGAGAGTGACATCAAGTTGACATGACTACGGGACGCATTATGGCGCCGAGGCATCGAGTGATGCCGCGTTGTCATGGCAACATGTCATCGCCTGACGTCAGTGTCTCGTTGTCATGGCAACGGGTGTGCGTCACGAATGTGTTTTATAAATAATTTCTTCATGTGTCGCGGTTTTTTCATTTGGAAAATCTGGTCGCCCTATTGGATGTCCCAGAATAAAGAGAAAAACTCACCGGTGACCATGTGGTTCCTTAGTCTCCAGCCCTTTAATGTCACTGTGGGACACAGGGCCGGTCTGAGACAGGGAAATGCTGACGGGATTTCTAGGGTGCGCGGCTTGATGTCCATGGTCGCTCACCCCAGTAGGGATGAGCTGGGGGGAGTATATGTGAGAGGAACGGTGGTGAAGTTGTAGAGAGGAGGTACCTCCTGCTTTTGCAAACTATACCTAGCCCTACTAAGGGTTAAAGGTCCCGGGGGAGGTTCTGCAAATGAAGCCAGGTGCAGATCACCTCTCCTTAATTAGGCGTGTAAGAAAGGTCAGGCTGGGTCGGTTCTCCCCTGTCCCCTTATATCAGCTAAGGCCAGGTCCCCGCTGGGGCGGACGCTGCAGGGACAAGAGCCCCCCCACAATGGGACCGGGCCCGGTGCGAGAGGGGGGGGGGGCCGCACTGCGCAGACAAACTCCTGCTCTCAAGAAAATTGAGATTAGGAGTTGCGATGGTGCGCTAGGCCACGTCCCCCAGTGGTTCAGCCAATGAGGGCGAACCTGCCGCGTGACGTCACGGCCGCGCCCCGTCACTCCCCAGTCGTGCCCCCCTGTCTTCCCCCCTGCAGCTCTCTGCAGACCGGGGGACTCGGCTGCACGCGCCGCCAGCCTCGCGAGCAGCGGGGCCGCAGCCGAAGGCTACGCTTATAGTGCCGGCGACGCGACGGTCGCTGGACAATCAAATAGAGATGGACTTCCAGCGATCACGACCAATCCGTCGCTCCGTCTCGCCGTCGCATCGCGCTTACTATAAGCGCACGCGACGGCAGCAATGCATTTGTTTTGCCGTGACGTTGCTGTCGTCGTCACCGGCACTATAAGCGCAGCCTAAGGCTAAGGCCCCGCTGCTCGCGCCCGCATGGCTGCCTTGCTTGCCGGTGGTGCGTGCAATTCATTGCACTGCGATCTGCAGTGATTTTTTTCCGGTGCGGGGTGGGGGGTGGGGGGGGGAGAGGAGTGGCCAAAATGGGTGGGAGGGTGCGGCCATGACATGAGGGTGCGGGACCATCACACAGCCCTTCAGTCCCTCAGCCCTTCACACACACAGGCACTCGCACACACAGGCACACACACACACACACACACACAAATACACACGGGGGGAATCGGAAGGGGGATCGGAGCAGAGGGGGGAATCGGAGCAGAGGGGGGAATCGGATTGGCTGCCTTGCGTCATGTGACGCTGGACTCGCCGAAACCTCGAGCTCCTTGTAGCTCCGGCTGGCTGACGTGTCACAGCACTCAGTCAGCCACGCCGGAAGGAGCCAGCGGGGACATCCAGACCGGAGGCAAGCAGCTGGCGTGTGCGCCGCCGGCCGCAGTGGGACGAAAGCCTAAGGCCTGGTCCCCGCTGGCTACTGCAGTGCTTGCTGTGGCGGACGCTGCAGGGACGAGAGCCCTCCCCTCAATGGCGCCGGGCCCGCTGCGAGGGGTGGCTGCAGCGCTGTGGCGAGAGTTGCTCCTGCTCTCAATAGAATTGAGAGCAGGACTCGCGACGGAGCGCTAAGCCACGCCTGTCACGGTAACTTTATGACAAGATATAATATACACCAAATAACTGGGTTGAACTGAACGAGGCTTAGATATAATAAAGTATATTTATTCCTTAGATAGGTGAACACAGCAATATAGTACAATTAACAGACAAGAAGATAACACTTACTTAGGGGATGGGATGAAGGAGTATCAGATAGCAATCCTCCAGCAATCAAGTATCAATCAAGATGTAATCAGAAGACAAAGACTGTAGGATTGGCAACAGGTTATATACTTTTGCAATCCTATTCTTACTATTGAGTGCAGACTATTGGTGAACAATTACTGCATCCAACTGCTAACGTGGGGACACAGTGTAACCCATGCCCCCCAGGTCTCATTTCTGTAGCCCCTCTCCTAAATCAGGGGGCGCCGGCCAGTCTACCAAATGGAGTATCTGGCAGGATACTCTTTGTTTGTAAGTGTGAGTTATAACACTCACAAACCACTCCAGCTTCATGCTTCTCCGCACTCATGTAAACAGTTAGAGTGGCTGAGTCTTTTGATCAGGGCCTGGATCCTAGACTTTGGGTCGCCCCCCTGTACATTTACATTCTTTAGTGTGCAGGAATCTTCGCGGGCTTTTGTCCCCGCTTTGAAACACACCATGGTTCTGAATATACACACATATTAAAATAACCGGTTCTGTTAGGTCCAGCGGGTCCAAACTTCCCAAACCTTAATGCCGGAAGTGGTACATTATAGGGTCCAAGTTTCAGCCCGCTGAGACCTTCAGAACCGGAGATATACAAATACCACATAAACCGTTTCATAGTTTATTATAAAAATCTCCGCTAAAAAGAAATCTCAGTTTTTCACTAAATGCCCATTGAAAACAACGGGCTCCGCCGCCATAGGCTTTCAACGGGGAATCTCCGCCATTGGCGTCTATGGGAGTCTGCCGCCATAGACTTACAACGGGAATCCGCCGCTGTTGGAGTCTATGGGGCTTCTCCGGCATAGCCGGTCAATGGGGAGACGACCACCATTGAAGCCTATGGGAAAAACTCACGAACCTTTATGGTGGTCCATACTCCGTCGGGTTGGTCAGAGAGGGTCGGGAATGGTTCTGCGGTCATGCCGGAACAGTGACTACAGGCACCCCAAACCACGGCCCTCTGGACCCTCCAGAACCAGAGATATGGCCTTATGATTTTCAGGGTTTCGGACTTAGCCGTTTTCTCGTGCTGTTTCTGCCGCCGCCATTGAAACCTCTGGCGCGACCCCGCTCAGTCAGCACGACCCTTTCTGGGGGTCCTGGATTCTTGGACCCGGTGGTGGTCGAGTGGGGGGGGGGGGGGCCTAGGAGCTAGGGGCAAAACGAATTTTATTCCCAGGTGCCCTAGAACCTATGATTCCCACGCCACTTGTCGTTGAACTAACAGTGATCAAAGCTCTTTCTCAGATATTGTATCCGCTTTGCGGATTGCTGTCTAGTTAATGCTCAGATAGAGCGAGGATTTATTTTGATTCTTTTGTTTGTCTTGATTTTGTCTGCTGGAGTGACAAAGAAAATAAAGCCTTTAAACCAGAGCTGGATGGTCCTGTGACTGTGCTTACCCTAAAAGACAGTGGGATTTAAGGTTCCCAGACAATAACCCTTCAGCCAAAAAGGGTATTTTGTCACAGTGTATACCGGTATTACCCCTCTGGGCGTGTATGTGTATACCGGTATCACCTCTCTGGGCGTGTAGGTGTATACCGGTATTACTTCTCTGGGTGTGTATGTGTATACTGGTATTACTTCTCTGGGTGTGTATGTGTATACTGGTATTACTTCTCTGGGTGTGTATATCTATACTGATATTACCTCTCTGGGCGTGTATGTGTATACTGGTATTACCTCTCTGGGCGTGTATGTGTATACCGGTATTACCTCTCTGGGTGTGTATGGGTAGGGTGACCATTTGTCCCCCTTTTGCCGGGACAGTCCCGTTTTTTTGTGTCCTGTCCCGGTTCCCTGTCTGTCCTGGATTTGTCCCGGGTTTTGGCCCTGGTCCTGGTATGTGGCGGTGAGGAGAATGCCGTGCGAGAGCAGGTAAGTTTTTTTCCATGTTGAATGAATGGTTGCCGGGGGGCGGGACTCAGAATGCCAGCCGGGCCGCAGGGGATTGGCTGCAGGTCAGAGGGTGCCGGGGGCAGGACTTCCGCTTCTTACTGCAGAGCACACGTGGTGTGTGTGTCTCTTCCCGCTCCTGGCTCCTCTGTCGGCTGCGCAGTGTCTCCCCCCCTCTGCCCGCCCGGGGTGATAGGAGGTGGGTTTCTGTGTATTTGCTTCCTGTCCTGGCCCTCCCTCCCCCCCCACGGTCCCCTTGGTGCGGGGGCGAGCAGTGGTGGCTGCGCGGTGTCCCCCCATTCTGCCCCGGGAACCCGTGGCTGCCCACCCGGGGTGATAGGCTGGCCGCCGGGGGAGGGAGGGCGGCAGTTTGTACCTCTGCGTCCCAGCGCTCCCAACCCTCCCCCATGGTGCGGGAGATGGGCGCGGGGGTGGGTACAGGGGGAGGCGGGGAGCCGCTTGCTCATGGCTGCCTCTGTCTGTACTCCACTGTGTATGTGTGTATGTATCAGTCTATGTGTGTGTGTGTCAGTCTGTGTGTGTGTGTGTCAGTCTGTGTGCGTGTGTCTCAGTCTGTGTGTGTGTGTCTCAGTCTGTGTGCGTGTGTATCAGTCTGTGTGCGTGTGTATAAGTCTATGTGCGTGTGTATCAGTCTTTGTGCGTGTGTATCAGTCTTTGTGCGTGTGTATCAGTCTGTGTGCGTGTGTATCAGTCTGTGTGCTTGTGTATCAGTCTGTGTGCGTGTGTATCAGTCTGTGTGCGTGTATCAGTCTGTGTGCGTGTATCAGTCTGTGTGCGTGTGTCAGTCTGTGTGTGTGTATCAGTCTGTGTGTGTGTATCAGTCTGTGTGTGTGTATCAGTCTGTGTGTGTGTGTGTGTGTATCAGTGTGTGTGTGTATCAGTGTGTGTGTGTATCAGTGTGTGTATCAGTGTGTGTGTGTGTGTACGTGTGTGTGTTTATCTGTGTGTGTGTATCTGTGTGTGTGTTTATCTGTGTGTGTGTATCTGTGTGGGTGTGTATCTGTGTGTGGGTGTGTGTGTCAGTGGGTGTGTCTCCCTCACCATGTCTCCCTCTCTCCCCGTCTG
The DNA here is from genome assembly GCF_040206685.1 of Ascaphus truei. Taxonomy (NCBI): domain Eukaryota; kingdom Metazoa; phylum Chordata; class Amphibia; order Anura; family Ascaphidae; genus Ascaphus; species Ascaphus truei. Next base: position 7,595,878 of record NC_134505.1, on the reverse strand, counting down.
TCTCCCTCTCCCTCGGTCTCTCTCCCCATCTGTCTCCCTCCCAGTCTCCCTCTCCCTCCATGTCTTATCTTAACTGCCGTATACCTACACCGAAGTAACCTACCCTTCTTTCTTCCAGATCTGACTCAAGTTTCACACGGGAGACATCGGAAGACAGGTGGGGAACACCTCCCCTCCAGTATAGTACCTTGAGGGGCTGCGGATCAGGTAAGATCCCAGGCGGGAGTTCTGCTTTTGAAATTGTGAAGAGGGGGCGTCCTGACACTGGTTAAGGGGTTCAAAATCATTCACATCTGGCTTTTTTTTTTTTTGTTCGATTAGTGAGGCCATCCGACACACACACGCGCACGCACGCACACACACACAACTAATTGTAGTAAAGTATAAGTGTACTACAATAAATAAACTATTATGTAAAAAAAAAAAAAAAATGTGTCCCGGTTTTTCATTTTCAAAATCTGGTCACCCTAAGAACATCCCTTCAATTACCTAAAACAGTCCTTTAAAGAACTAGAACAGCGGTGCTCAAACTCGGGGGGCGCAAGATAATTTAGGGGGGGCGCGGGCTGCATGCGGGGAAACCTGGGGGCGGGCAGAGGTGTGCACGGGCGGCCAGAAGCTCCGTGCTGAGGCTGCTTCTCTGCTCTGTCTTGCAGAGGGGGCGGGGCCTTGCAGAGGGAGCGGGGCCTTGCAGAGGGAGCGGGGCCTTGCAGAGGGGGCGGGGCCTTGCTGTGGGGGCAGGGCCTTGCAGACGGGGGCGGGGCCTTGCTGTGGGGGCAGGGCCTTGCAGACGGGGGCGGGGCCTTGCAGAGGGTGCGGGGCCTTGCAGAGGGTGCGGGGCCTTGCTGTGGGGGCGGGGCCTTGCAGAGGGGGCGGGGCCTTGCAGAGGGTGCGGGGCCTTGCAGAGGGGGCGGGGCCTTGCAGAGGGTGCGGGGCCTTGCAGAGGGGGCGGGGCCTTGCTGTGGGGGCAGGGCCTTGCAGACGGGGGCGGGGCCTTGCTGTGGGGGCAGGGCCTTGCAGACGGGGGCGGGGCCTTGCAGAGGGTACGGGGCCTTGCAGAGGGGGCGGGGCCTTGCTGTGGGGGCGGGGCCTTGCAGAGGGGGCGGGGCCTTGCAGAGGGTGCGGGGCCTTGCAGAGGGGGCGGGGCCTTGCAGAGGGGGCGGGGCCTTGCTGTGGGTGTGGGGCCTTGCAGAGGGTGCGGGGCCTTGCAGAGGGGGCGGGGCCTTGCTGTGGGGGCGGGGCCTTGGTGTGGGAGCGGGACCTTGCAGAGGGGGCGGGGCCTTGCAGAGGGGGCGGGGCCTTGCAGAGGGGGCGGGGCCTTGCAGAGGGTGTGCGGGGCCTTGCAGAGGGTGTGCGGGGCCCTGCAGAGGGTGCGGGGCCTTGCAGAGGGGGCGGGGCCTTGCAGAAGGGGCGGGGCCTTGCAGAGGGGGCGGGGCCTTGCTGTGGGTGCGGGGCCTTGTAGAGGGGGCGGGGCCTTGCTGTGGGAGCGGGGCCTTGCTGTGGGTGCGGGGCCTTGCAGAGGGGGCGGGGCCTTGCAGAGGGGGCGGGGCCTTGCAGAGGGGGCGGGGCCTTGCAGAGGGTGCGGGGCCTTGCAGAGGGAGCGGGGCCTTGCAGAGGGGGCGGGGCCTTGCAGAGGGTGCGGGGCCTTGCTGTGGGTGCGGGGCCTTGTAGAGGGGGCGGGGCCTTGCTGTGTGTGCGGGGCCTTGTAGAGGGGGCGGGGCCTTGCTGTGGGGGCCTTGCAGAGGGTGCGGGGCCTTGCAGAGGGAGTGGGGCCTTGCTGTGGGGCGGGGCCCTGCAGAGGGGGCGGGGCCTTGCTGTGGGGGCGGGGCCTTGCAGTGGGAGCGGGGCCTTGCAGAGGGAGCGGGGCCTTGCAGAGGGGGCGGTGCCTTGCAGAGGGGGCGGGGCCTTGCAGAGGGGGCGGGGCCTTGCAGAGGGGGCGGGGCCTTGCTGTGGGAGCGGGGCCTTGCAGAGGGGGCGGGGCCTTGCAGAGGGGGCGGGGCCTTGCTGTGGGGGCGGGGTCTTGCAGAGGGGGCGGGGCCTTGCAGAGGGTGCGGGGCCTTGCAGAGGGGGCGGGGCCTTGCAGAGGGGGCGGGGCCTTGCAGAGGGGGCGGGGCCTTGCAGAGGGTGCGGGGCCTTGCAGAGGGAGCGGGGCCTTGCTGTGGGGGCGGGGCCCTGCAGAGGGGGCGGGGCCTTGCTGTGGGGGCGGGGCCTTGCTGTGGGAGCGGGGCCTTGCAGAGGGAGCGGGGCCTTGCAGAGGGGGCGGGGCCTTGCAGTGGGGGTGGGGTCTTGCAGAGGGGGCGGGGCCTTGCAGAGGGGGCGGGGCCTTGCTGTGGGAGCGGGGCCTTACAGAGGGGGCGGGGCCTTGCTGTGGGGGCGGGGCCTTGCTGTGGGGGCGGGGCCTTGCAGAGGGTGCGGGGCCTTGCAGAGGGAGCGGGGCCTTGCAGAGGGGGCGGGGCCTTGCAGAGGGGGCGGGGCCTTGCAGAGGGAGCGGGGACTTGCAGAGGGGGCGGGGCCTTGCTGTGGGAGCGGGGCCTTGCTGTGGGGGTGGGGCCTTGCAGAGGGGGCGGGGCCTTGCTGTGGGGTCGGGGCCTTGCAGAGGGGGCGGGGCCTTGCAGATGGGGCGGGGCCTTGCTGTGGGAGCGGGGCCTTGCAGAGGCGGCGGGGCCTTGCAGAGGGGGCGGGGCCTTGCTGTGGGGGTGGGGCCTTGCAGAGGGGGCGGGGCCTTGCAGAGGGTGTGGGGCCTTGCTGTGGGGGTGGGGCCTTGCAGAGGGGGCGGGGCCTTGCAGAGGGTGCGGGGCCTTGCAGAGGGGGCGGGGCCTTGCAGAGGGTGCGGGGCCTTGCAGAGGGGGCGGGGCCTTGCTGTGGGTGTGGGGCCTTGCAGAGGGTGCGGGGCCTTGCAGAGGGGGCGGGGCCTTGCTGTGGGGGCGGGGCCTTGGTGTGGGAGCGGGACCTTGCAGAGGGGGCGGGGCCTTGCAGAGGGGGCGGGGCCTTGCAGAGGGGGCGGGGCCTTGCAGAGGGTGTGCGGGGCCTTGCAGAGGGTGTGCGGGGCCTTGCAGAGGGTGCGGGGCCTTGCAGAGGGGGCGGGGCCCTGCAGAGGGTGCGGGGCCTTGCAGAGGGGGCGGGGCCTTGCAGAGGGGGCGGGGCCTTGCAGAGGGGGCGGGGCCTTGCAGAGGGGGCGGGGCCTTGCAGAGGGGGCGGGGCCTTGTAGAGGGGGCGGGGCCTTGCTGTGGGAGCGGGGCCTTGCTGTGGGTGCGGGGCCTTGCAGAGGGGGCGGGGCCTTGCAGAGGGTGCGGGGCCTTGCAGAGGGGGCGGGGCCTTGCAGAGGGTGCGGGGCCTTGCAGAGGGGGCGGGGCCTTGCAGAGGGTGCGGGGCCTTGCTGTGGGTGCGGGGCCTTGTAGAGGGGGCGGGGCCTTGCTGTGTGTGCGGGGCCTTGTAGAGGGGGCGGGGCCTTGCTGTGGGGGCCTTGCAGAGGGTGCGGGGCCTTGCAGAGGGAGTGGGGCCTTGCTGTGGGGGCGGGGCCCTGCAGAGGGGGCGGGGCCTTGCTGTGGGGGCGGGGCCTTGCAGTGGGAGCGGGGCCTTGCAGAGGGAGCGGGGCCTTGCAGAGGGGGCGGTGCCTTGCAGAGGGGGCGGGGCCTTGCAGAGGGGGCGGGGCCTTGCTGTGGGAGCGGGGCCTTGCAGAGGGGGCGGGGCCTTGCAGAGGGGGCGGGGCCTTGCTGTGGGGGCGGGGTCTTGCAGAGGGGGCGGGGCCTTGCAGAGGGTGCGGGGCCTTGCAGAGGGGGCGGGGCCTTGCAGAGGGGGCGGGGCCTTGCAGAGGGGGCGGGGCCTTGCAGAGGGTGCGGGGCCTTGCAGAGGGAGCGGGGCCTTGCTGTGGGGGCGGGGCCCTGCAGAGGGGGCGGGGCCTTGCTGTGGGGGCGGGGCCTTGCTGTGGGAGCGGGGCCTTGCAGAGGGAGCGGGGCCTTGCAGAGGGGGCGGGGCCTTGCAGTGGGGGTGGGGTCTTGCAGAGGGGGCGGGGCCTTGCAGAGGGGGCGGGGCCTTGCTGTGGGAGCGGGGCCTTACAGAGGGGGCGGGGCCTTGCTGTGGGGGCGGGGCCTTGCTGTGGGGGCGGGGCCTTGCAGAGGGTGCGGGGCCTTGCAGAGGGAGCAGGGCCTTGCAGAGGGGGCGGGGCCTTGCAGAGGGGGTGGGGCCTTGCAGAGGGAGCGGGGACTTGCAGAGGGGGCGGGGCCTTGCTGTGGGAGCGGGGCCTTGCTGTGGGGGTGGGGCCTTGCAGAGGGGGCGGGGCCTTGCTGTGGGGTCGGGGCCTTGCAGAGGGGGCGGGGCCTTGCAGATGGGGCGGGGCCTTGCTGTGGGAGCGGGGCCTTGCAGAGGCGGCGGGGCCTTGCAGAGGGGGCGGGGCCTTGCAGAGGGTGCGGGGCCGTGCTGTGGGAGCGGGGCCTTGCAGAGGGGGCGGGGACTTGCAGAGGGGGTGGGGCCTTGCTGTGGGGGCGGGGCCTTGCAGAGGGTGCGGGGCCTTGCAGAGGGGGCGAGGCCTTGCAGAGATGGCGGGGCCTTGCAGAGGGTGCGGGGCCTTGCTGTAGGGGTGGGGCCTTGCTGTGGGGGCGGGGCCTTGCAGAGGGGGCGGGGCCTTGCAGAGGGTGCGGGTACATGCCGGGTACGACCCGCTCCTCTCCAATCCCGACCTCGGCAAAGTACCACGACGATCCTCTCCAATCCCGACCTCGGCAAAGTATTACTGACCATCCGGACCTCTCCTACCCCGGCTCGGCTCACCACGACCAATCTACACTCCAGACGCACCCACGCGGCTGTGGGTTGGTGTTATATCAAATCCCCACCTCGGCCTGGCGGTCACGCCTTGCTTGTGGTGAGCGCTCCGTTACATCGGGTTTAAGGGAGGGGACCAGATCGGAGAATGGGTAACGTCACCACCGTCCCCGGCAAAATGTAACCCGAGCCAGCCAGCCACTCGAAACCATTCGTTCTCTGTTTCAAACCTTCTTAAAGATGGAAAACGCAGTCATATTTTTATTTTCCGTCAGCACAAGTATTTTTTTATGCGATGGCAATTTCCGGTGTAGACAGAAGGGTACAAACGGAGCACAATGCCAGTCCTGTTTCAATGGCATTTAGGCTGTGTTACGCCTGTATTTTGCCTGCATGTCACTGCTACAAAGATACTTCAACGGAACAGCCCTTCAGTTGTCTAGAACATCCCTTCAGTTGTCTAGAACATCCCTTCAGTTGTCTAGAACATCCCTTCAGTTGTCTAGAACAGCCCTTCAGTTGTCTAGAACAGCCCTTCAGTTGTCTAGAACATCCCTTCAGTTGTCTAGAACAGCCCTTCAGTGATCTAGAACAGCCCTTCAGTTGTCTAGAACATCCCTTCAGTTGTCTAGAACATCCCTTCAGTTGTCTAGAACAGCCCTTCAGTTGTCTAGAACAGCCCTTCAGTTGTCTAGAACAGCCCTTCAGTTGTCAAGAACAGCCCTTCAGTGATCTAGAACAGCCCTTCAGTTGTCTAGAACAGCCCTTCAGTTGTCTAGAACATCCCTTCGGTTGTCTAGAACATCCCTACAGTTGTCTAGAACATCCCTTCAGTTGTCTAGAACATCCCTTCAGTTGTCTAGAACATCCCTTCAGTTGTCTAGAACAGCCCTTCAGTTGTCTAGAACAGCCCTTCAGTTGTCTAGAACATGATTGGCAGAAGTGTATATGTGACCCTATAAATCTCCCTCACACCCGGCTTGGCAGTGTGACACTAGTGCAGCGACCTGGGGAAGAATCACTGAGCTGTTAGCAATAGATACAACGGATAGAAAAGACACTACACATAGGTTGGATTAAAGAGATTATTTTATTGAAATAGTGCATCTCTCTGCTGGTAGGGGCCTGCAGCACATTGCAGAGCGATATAGTAACACGCAGAGCAATGCACTGCAGGCCCCTCCAGCAGCACAGTGATCCAGAGGAAGGCGAAACATAACCCCTGCTGTGCAATGGGGGAAAAAAATTCCTTCCTGACCCCATTAAATGGCGATCGGATCATCCCTGGATCACTGCGCATCAATTACCCCACGCTCATTTCCTCCCCCGACACACACACACAATCCCCCCCCCAAATACAGATAAACCCCAACCCCCCCCCAAATACATATAAACCCCAACCCCCCCAAATACAGATAAACCCCAACCCCCCCAAATACATATAAACCCCAACCCCCCCAAATACAAATAAACCCCAACCCCCCCAAATACAGATAAACCCCAACCTTCCCCCCCTCCCTCCCTGATGCTCCACTCACCTTCCCCCTCCCCCCGATGCTCCACTCACCTTCCCCCCTCTACCCCCCGATGCTCCACTCACCTCCCCCCCGATGCTCCACTCACCTCCCCCCCCCTCCCTCCCCGATGCTCCACTCACCTTCCCCCCCCTCCCTCCCCGATGCTCCACTCACCTTCCCCCCCGATGCTCCACTCACCTCCCCCCCCGATGCTCCACTCACCTCCCCCCCGATGCTCCACTCACCTCCCCACCGATGCTATACTCACCTCCCCCACGATGCTCCACTCAACTCCCCCCCGATGCTCCACTCACCTCCCCCCCAATGCTCCACTCACCTTCCCCCCCTCCCCCCCTCCCCCCGATGCTCCACTCACCTTCCCCGCCCTCCCCCCCGATGCTTCACTCACCTCCCCCCCGATGCTCCACTCACCTTCCCCCCTCCCTCCCCGATGCTCCACTCACCTTCCCCCACCGATGCTCCACTCACCTCGCCCCACCCGATGCTCCACTCACCTCCCCCCGATGCTCCACTCACCTCCCCCGATGCTCCACTCACCTCCCCCCCGATGCTCCACTCACCTCCCCCCCGATGCTCCACTCACCTCCCCACCCCGTGCGCTCCACTCACCTCCCCTCGCCCCCCCCCCGGCGGCCAGACAGGCAGTGGGCAGGCACCTAAGTGTCAGTGCCACGCGGCACCTAAGATGGCGGCGCACAGAAGGACCCCCTTCCTCCCTCGCGGAGTAACTAAGATGGCGGCGGCCGGAAGGAGAGGTGACGTGTGTGTGTGTGTGTCACTGTGTGTGTGGGACACTGTGTGTGTGTGTGTGTGTGTGTGTGTGTGTGTGTGTGTGTGTGTGTGTGTGTCCACTGTCACCCCCCCCTCCTGTCCACTGTCACCCCCCCCCTCCTGTCCACTGTCACCCCCCCTCCTGTCCACTGTCACCACCCCCTCCTGTCCACTGTCACCACCCCCTCCTGTCCACTGTCCCGTTCCCCTCCTGTCCACTGTCACCACCCCCTCCTGTCCACTATCCCGTCCCCCTTCTGTCCACTGTCCCGTCCCCTTCCTGTCCACTGTCCCGTCCCCCTCCTGTCCACTGTCACCACCCCCTCCTGTCCACTGTCCCGTCCCCCTCCTGTCCACTGTCCCATCCCCCTCCTGTCCACTGTCCCGTCCCCCTCCTGTCCACTGTCCCGTCCCCCTCCTGTCCACTGTCCCGTCCCCCTCCTGTCCACTATCCCGTCCCCCTCCTGTCCACTGTCCCGTCCCCCTCCTGTCTACTGTCCCTTCCCCCTCCTGTCCACTGTCCCGTCCCCCTCCTGTCCACTGTACCATCCCCCTCCTGTCCACTGTCCCGTCCCCCTCCTGTCCACTGTCCCGCCCCCCTCCTGTCCACTGTCCCGTCCCCCTCCAGCCCACTGTCCCGTCCCCCTCCTGTCCACTGTCGTCCCGTCGCCCTCCTGTCCACTGTCGTCCCGTCGCCCTCCTTTCCACTGTCATCCCGTCCCCCTCCTGTCCATTGTCGTCCCGTCCCCCTCCTGTCCACTGTCCCATCCCGTCACCATCCTGTCCACTGTCGTCCTGTCCCCCTCCTGTCCACTGTCGTCCCATCCCCCTCCTGTCCACTGTCGTCCCGTCCCCCTCCTGTCCACTGTCGTCCCGTCCCCCTCCTGTCCACTGTCCCGTCCCCCTCCTGTCCACTGTCCCGTCCCCCTCCTGTCCACTGTCCCATCCCGTCACCATCCTGTCCACTGTCGTCCCGTCCCCCTCCTGTCCACTGTCGTCCCATCCCCCTCCTGTCCACTGTCGTCCCGTCCCCCTCCTGTCCACTGTCGTCCCGTCCCCCTCCTGTCCACTGTCCCGTCCCCCTCCTGTCCACTGTCGTCCCGTCCCCCTCCTGTCATCTGTCCCATCCCCCTCCTGTCCACTGTCGTCCCGTCCCCCTCCTGTCCACTGTCCCGTCCCCCTCCTGTCCACTGTCCCGTCCCCCTCCTGTCCACTGTCCCGCCCCCCTCCTGTACACTGTCCCGTCCCCCTCCTGTCCACTGTCCCGCCCCCCTCCTGTACACTGTCCCGTCCCCCTCCTGTCCACTGTCGTCCCGTCGCCCTCCTGTCCACTGTCGTCCCGTCGCCCTCCTGTCCACTGTCGTCCCGTCCCCCTCCTGTCCACTGTCATCCCGTCCCCCTCCTGTCCATTGTCGTCCCGTCCCCCTCCTGTCCACTGTCCCATCCCGTCACCATCCTGTCCACTGTCGTCCCGTCCCCCTCCTGCCCACTGTCGTCCCGTCCCCCTCCTGTCCACTGTCGTCCCATCCCCCTCCTGTCCACTGTCGTCCCGTCCCCCTCCTGTCCACTGTCGTCCCATCCCCCTCCTGTCCACTGTCGTCCCGTCCGCCTCCTGTCCACTGTCGTCCCGTCCCCCTCCTGTCCACTGTCGTCCCGTCCCCCTCCTGTCCACTGTCGTCCCGTCCCCCTCCTGTCCACTGTCGTCCCGTCCCCCTCCTGTCCACTGTCGTCCCGTCCCCCTCCTGTCCACTGTCCCGTCCCGTCACCCTCCTGTCCACTGTCGTCCCGTCCCCCTCCTGTCCACTGTCGTCCCGTCCCCCTCCTGTCCACTGTCCCGTCCCGTCACCCTCCTGTCCACTGTCGTCCCGTCACCCTCCTGTCCACTGTCGTCCCGTCCCCCTCATGTCCACTGTCGTCCCGTCCCCCTCCTGTCCACTGTCGTCCCGTCCCCCTCCTGTCCACTGTCGTCCCGTCCCCTCCTGTCCACTGTCGTCCCGTCCCTTTCCTGTCCACTGTCGTCCCGTCCCCCTCCTGTCCACTGTCGTCCCGTCCCCCTCCTGTCCACTGTCGTCCCGTCCCCCTCCTGTCCACTGTCGTCCCGTCCCCCTCCTGTCCACTGTCGTCCCGTCCCCCTCCTGTCCACTGTCCCGTCCCGTCACCCTCCTGTCCACTGTCGTCCCGTCACCCTCCTGTCCACTGTCGTCCCGTCCCCCTCCTGTCCACTGTCGTCCCGTCCCCCTCATGTCCACTGTCGTCCCGTCCCCCTCCTGTCCACTGTCGTCCCGTCCCCCTCCTGTCCACTGTCGTCCCGTCCCCTCCTGTCCACTGTCGTCCCGTCCCTTTACTGTCCACTGTCGTCCCGTCCCCCTCCTGTCCACTGTCGTCCCGTCCCCCTCCTGTCCACTGTCGTCCCGTCCCCTCCTGTCCACTGTCATCCCGGCCCCTCCTGTCAACTGTCGTCCCGTCCCCCTCCTGTCCACTGTCCCGTCCCCCTCCTGTCCACTGTCGTCCCGTCCCCCTCCTGTCCACTGTCCCGTCCCCCTCCTGTCCACTGTCCCGTCCCCCTCATGTCCACTGTCCCGCCCCCCTCCTGTCCACTGTCCCGTCCCCCTCCAGCCCACTGTCCCGTCCCCCTCCTGTCCACTGTCGTCCCGTCGCCCTCCTGTCCACTGTCGTCCCGTCGCCCTCCTGTCCACTGTCGTCCCGTCCCCCTCCTGTCCACTGTCATCCCGTCCCCCTCCTGTCCATTGTCGTCCCGTCCCCCTCCTGTCCACTGTCCCATCCCGTCACCATCCTGTCCACTGTCGTCCCGTCCCCCTCCTGTCCACTGTCGTCCCGTCCCCCTCCTGTCCACTGTCGTCCCGTCCCCCTCCTGTCCACTGTCGTCCCGTCCCCCTCCTGTCCACTGTCGTCCCGTCCCCCTCCTGTCCACTGTCGTCCCGTCCGCCTCCTGTCCACTGTCGTCCCGTCCCCCTCCTGTCCACTGTCGTCCCGTCCCCCTCCTGTCCACTGTCCCATCCCGTCACCATCCTGTCCACTGTCGTCCCGTCCCCCTCCTGTCCACTGTCGTCCCGTCCCCCTCATGTCCACTGTCGTCCCGTCCCCCTCCTGTCCACTGTCCCGTCCCCCTCCTGTCCACTGTCGTCCCGTCCCCTCCTGTCCACTGTCGTCCCGTCCCTTTCCTGTCCACTGTCGTCCCGTCCCCCTCCTGTCCACTGTCGTCCCGTCCCCCTCTTGTCCACTGTCGTCCCGTCCCCCTCCTGTCCACTGTCGTCCCGTCCCCCTCCTGTCCACTGTCGTCCCGTCCCCCTCCTGTCCACTGTCCCGTCCCGTCCCCCTCCTGTCCACTGTCGTCCCGTCACCCTCCTGTCCACTGTCGTCCCGTCCCCCTCCTGTCCACTGTCGTCCCGTCCCCCTCATGTCCACTGTCGTCCCGTCCCCCTCCTGTCCACTGTCGTCCCGTCCCCCTCCTGTCCACTGTCGTCCCGTCCCCTCCTGTCCACTGTCGTCCCGTCCCTTTACTGTCCACTGTCGTCCCGTCCCCCTCCTGTCCACTGTCGTCCCGTCCCCCTCCTGTCCACTGTCGTCCCGTCCCCTCCTGTCCACTGTCATCCCGTCCCCTCCTGTCCACTGTCGTCCCGTCCCCCTCCTGTCCACTGTCCCGTCCCCCTCCTGTCCACTGTCGTCCCGTCCCCCTCCTGTCCACTGTCCCGTCCCCCTCCTGTCCACTGTCCCGTCCCCCTCCTGTCCACTGTCCCGCCCCCCTCCTGTCCACTGTCCCGTCCCCCTCCAGCCCACTGTCCCGTCCCCCTCCTGTCCACTGTCGTCCCGTCGCCCTCCTGTCCACTGTCGTCCCGTCGCCCTCCTGTCCACTGTCGTCCCGTCCCCCTCCTGTCCACTGTCATCCCGTCCCCCTCCTGTCCATTGTCGTCCCGTCCCCCTCCTGTCCACTGTCCCATCCCGTCACCATCCTGTCCACTGTCGTCCCGTCCCCCTCCTGTCCACTGTCGTCCCGTCCCCCTCCTGTCCACTGTCGTCCCATCCCCCTCCTGTCCACTGTCGTCCCGTCCCCCTCCTGTCCACTGTCGTCCCGTCCCCCTCCTGTCCACTGTCGTCCCGTCCGCCTCCTGTCCACTGTCGTCCCGTCCCCCTCCTGTCCACTGTCGTCCCGTCCCCCTCCTGTCCACTGTCGTCCTGTCCCCCTCCTGTCCACTGTCGTCCCGTCCCCCTCCTGTCCACTGTCGTCCCGTCCCCCTCCTGTCCACTGTCGTCCCGTCCCCCTCCTGTCCACTGTCCCGTCCCGTCACCCTCCTGTCCACTGTCGTCCCGTCACCCTCCTGTCCACTGTCGTCCCGTCCCTTTCCTGTCCACTGTCGTCCCGTCCCCCTCCTGTCCACTGTCGTCCCGTCCCCCTCCTGTCCACTGTCGTCCCGTCCCCCTCCTGTCCACTGTCGTCCCGTCCCCCTCCTGTCCACTGTCGTCCCGTCCCCCTCCTGTCCACTGTCCCGTCCCGTCACCCTCCTGTCCACTGTCGTCCCGTCACCCTCCTGTCCACTGTCGTCCCGTCCCCCTCCTGTCCACTGTCGTCCCGTCCCCCTCATGTCCACTGTCGTACCGTCCCCCTCCTGTCCACTGTCGTCCCGTCCCCCTCCTGTCCACTGTCGTCCCGTCCCCTCCTGTCCACTGTCGTCCCGTCCCTTTACTGTCCACTGTCGTCCCGTCCCCCTCCTGTCCACTGTCGTCCCGTCCCCCTCCTGTCCACTGTCGTCCTGTCCCCCTCCTGTCCACTGTCGTCCCGTCCCCCTCCTGTCCACTGTCGTCCCGTCCCCCTCCTGTCCACTGTCGTCCCGTCCCCTCCTGTCCACTGTCGTCCCATCCCCTCCTGTCCACTGTCGTCCCGTCCCCTCCTGTCCACTGTCATCCCGTCCCCTCCTGTCCACTGTCGTCCCGTCCCCTCCTGTCCACTGTCATCCCGTCCACTCCTGTCAACTGTCGTCCCGTCCACTCCTGTCCACTGTCGTCCCGTCCCCTCCTGTCCAGTGTCGTCCCCTCCCCTCCTGTCCACTGTCGTCCCGTCCCCTCCTGTCCACTGTCGTCCCGTTCCCTCCTGTCTACTGTCCCGTCCCCCTCCTGTCCACTGTCCCGTCCCCCTCCTGTCCACTGTCGTCCCGTCCACTCCTGTCCACTGTCCCGTCCACTCATGTCCACTGTCCCGTCCACTCCTGTCCCCTGTCCCGTTCCCCTCCTGTCCACTGTCGTCCCGTCCCCTCCTGTCCAGTGTCGTCCCCTTCTCTCTTGTCCATTTTCGTCCCCGTCCCCTCCTGTCCACTGTCGTCCCGTCCCCTCTTGTCCACTGTCCCGTCCCCCTCCTGTCCACTGTCCCCGTCCCCCTCCTGTCCACTGTCCTGTCCCCTCCTGTCCACTGTCCCCTCCTGTCCACTGTCTCCCCCCCCTCCTGTCCACTGTCTCCCCCCCTCCTGTCCACTGTCTCCCCCCCCCCCCTCCTGTCCACTGTCTCCCCCCCCCCTCCTGTCCACTGTCTCCCCCCCCCTCCTGTCCACTGTCCCGTCCCGTCACCCTCCTGTCCACTGTCGTCCGTCACCCTCCTGTCCACTGTCGTCCCGTCCCCCTCCTGTCCACTGTCGTCCCGTCCCCCTCATGTCCACTGTCGTCCCCGTCCCCCTCCTGTCCACTGTCGTCCCGTCCCCTCCTGTCCACTGTCGTCCGTCCCCTCCTGTCCACTGTCGTCCCGTCCCTTTCCTGTCCACTGTCGTCCCGTCCCCCTCCTGTCCACTGTCGTCCCGTCCCCCTCCTGTCCACTGTCGTCCCGTCCCCCTCCTGTCCACTGTCGTCCCGTCCCCCTCCTGTCCACTGTCGTCCCGTCCCCCTCCTGTCCACTGCCTCCCGTCCCCTTCACCCTCCTGTCCACTGTCGTCCCGTCACCCTCCTGTCCACTGTCGTCCCGTCCCCCTCCTGTCCACTGTCGTCCCGTCCCCCTCATGTCCACTGTCGTCCCGTCCCCCTCCTGTCCACTGTCGTTCCGTCCCCCTCCTGTCCACTGTTGTCCTGTCCCCTCCTGTCCACTGTCGTCCCGTCCCTTTACTGTCCACTGTCGTCCCATCCCCCTCCTGTCCACTGTCGTCCCGTCCCCCTCCTGTCCCACTGTCGTCCCGTCCCCCTCCTGTCCACTGTCGTCCCGTCCCCCTCCTGTCCACTGTCGTCCCGTCCCCTCCTGTCCACTGTCGTCCCATCCCCTCCTGTCCACTGTCGTCCCGTCCCCTCCTGTCCCACTGTCATCCGTCCCCTCCTGTCCACTGTCGTCCCGTCCCCTCCTGTCCACTGTCATCCCGTCCACTCCTGTCAACTGTCGTCCCGTCCACTCCTGTCCACTGTCGTCCCGTCCCCTCCTGTCCAGTGTCGTCCCCTCCCCTCCTGTCCACTGTCGTCCCGTCCCCTCCTGTCCACTGTCGTCCCGTTCCTCCTGTTTACTGTCCGTCCCCCTCCTGTCCACTGTCCGTCCCCCTCCTGTCCCACTGTCGTCCGTCCACTCCTGTCCACTGTCCCGTCCACTCATGTCCACTGTCCCGTCCACTCCTGTCCACTGTCCCGTTCCCCTCCTGTCCACTGTCGTCCCGTCCCCTCCTGTCCAGTGTCGTCCCCTTCTCTCTTGTCCATTGTCGTCCCGTCCCTCCTGTCCACTGTCGTCCCGTCCCCTCTTGTCCACTGTCCCGTCCCCCTCCTGTCCACTGTCCCGTCCCCCTCCTGTCCACTGTCCCGTCACCCTCATGTCCACTGTCCCATCCCCCTCCTGTCCACTGTCCCCGTCCCCTCATGTCCACTGTCCCCTGTCCCCTCCTGTCCCACTGTCCCCATCCCCTCCTGTCCACTGTCCCCGTCCCCTCCTGTCCACTGTCCCCGTCCCCTCCTGTCCACTGTCCCCGTCCCCTCCTGTCCACTGTCCTGTCCCCTCCTGTCCACTGTCCCCTCCTGTCCACTGTCTTCCCCCCCCTCCTGTCCACTGTCTCCCCCCCTCCTGTCCACTGTCTCCCCACCCCCTCCTGTCCACTGTCTCCCCCCCCCCCTCCTGTCCACTGTCTCCCCCCCCCCTCCTGTCCACTGTCTCCCCCCCCTCCTGTCCACTGTCTCCCCCCCTCCTGTCCACTGTCTCCCGCCCCTCCTGTCCACTGTCTCCCCCCCCTCCTGTCCACTGTCTCCCCCCTCCTGTCCACTGCCCTTCCCCTCCACTGTCCCCCCCTCCTGTCCACTGTCCCCCCCTCCCCCTGTCCACTGTCCCCCCCCCTCCCCTCCTCCTGTCCACTGTCCCCCCCTCCCCCCCCTCTCCCCCCCCTTTCCTAGCGGGAAATTTAACTCACGGGCAACGCCGAGTCTCTCAGCTAGTATATATATATTTATACACACATATACACATATACACACACTTACACACATATATACATATACACATATACACACACTTATACACACATATACACACATATACACACATATACACACACACACATACACACACACACACACACACACACAGATGCCGGTGGGGGCGATCGGATTACAGCCGGTAGGAGGGAGGAGGAGAGCAGGGCTGAGAGGGGAGAGGATGGGGACGATAGAGATAGGGAGAGGGAGACGAGCAAAAAAAAGGAGGGCGGGGGGCACACTTTGTGATATAATTTTTTTTCTAAATATTTTTTAATGTGCCCTTTCCTGTCACTCAGCCCGTCCTGCAGCCGTCCTGCTATTCTCTGCCTCTCCAACACTGGAACACTTCTCAGGGAACCCAGAATGCTCCGGTTCCCTGGCCTCTCTGCTGCACATGGCTGGGGTCTTCTGCCCAGCCATGGGAAGGGGAAGCAGCACTTCCCTGCAACCCTCTCCTCCTCTTCCTCCTCCCACACCGTACCCCCATCATCATCATCATCATCCGAATCATCATCATCCCTCGCCTCCTCTTCCTCCTCCCACACCGTATCCCCATCATCATCATCTGAATCATCATCATCCCTCGCCTCCTCTTCCTCCTCCCACACCGTACCCCCATCATCATCACCATCATCCGAATCATCATCATCCCTCGCCTCCTCTTCCTCCTCCCACACCGTACCCCCATAATCATCATCATCCCTCGCCTCCTCTTCCTCCTCCCACACCGTACCCCCATAATCATCATCATCCCTCGCCTCCTCTTCCTCCTCCCACACCGTACCCCCATCATCATCATCATCCAAATCATCATCATCCCTCGCCTCCTCTTCCTCCTCCCACACCGTATCCCAATCATCATCATCCCACTCACACACCTCCCCCTCCTCATACACCCACTCCTCCTCCTGCGCAGATATGCTGGCTCCCGGGCTGCTGCTGCAGGGCGACCGAGACGGTGAGCGAACGAACGGCTCCACCGCCGTGTACTCCACCACCTCCTCCACCACCTCCTCCTCCAGCGTGTACTCCACCACCTCCTCCATCACCTCCTCCACCACCTCCTCCTCCAGCGTGTACTCCACCACCTCCTCCACCACCTCCTCCTCCCACACCCACTCCTCCACCAGCGTGTACTCCACCACCTCCTCCACCACCTCCTCCACCACCTCCTCCACCACCTCCTCCTCCCACACCCACTCCTCCACCAGCGTGTACTCCACCACCTCCTCCACCACCTCCTCCACCACCTCCTCCTCCAGCGTGTACTCCAGCACCTCCTCCACCACCTCCTCCACCAGCGTGTACTCCACCACCTCCTCCACCACCTCCTCCACCACCTCCTCCACCACCTCCTCCTCCCACACCCACTCCTCCACCAGCGTGTACTCCACCACCTCCTCCACCACCTCCTCCACCACCTCCTCCTCCAGCGTGTACTCCACCACCTCCTCCACCACCTCCTCCACCACCTCCTCCACCACCTCCTCCTCCCACACCCACTCCTCCACCAGCGTGTACTCCACCACCTCCTCCACCACCTCCTCCACCACCTCCTCCTCCCACACCCACTCCTCCACCAGCGTGTACTCAACCACCTCCTCCACCACCTCCTCCACCACCTCCTCCACCACCTCCTCCACCACCTCCTCCTCCCACACCCACTCCTCCTCCTGCGCAGATATGCTGGCTCCCGGGCTGCTGCTGCAGGTCGATCCAGACGGTGAGCGAACGAACGGCTCCACCACAGTGTACTCCACCACCTCCTCCACCACCTCCTCCACCATCGTGTACTCCACCACCTGCAGGAGATACAACGTGTTTGTAACCAGCGGCAGTGATACTCTGTATCGCAAGAGCTCCTGTGCCGCATGGGGCAGGAAACGCGTCGCCGAGCCACATAACACGCACAGCTAAGCCTTTGCTTGCCTCTCTGGCACTGAAGGGGTTAGATCACAGACCCGTTTATACCATTTGAAGAATAATTGATAACCCGTGTGCGTTGTACGTTATTGTTTTGTCTGTTATTAGCGGACCCCGCGTTTCCCTGTCCTGTTCCCGCTGAAGGTTTTGTTACATGATGCTGCAGGTGGACATTAGCTGATGTGTCTCTGGGAATCCCCTCTCCCGGTCACAGTTACACTTGGCTATAAGAGGAGAAAGCTCTGCACCTCTTCCTCTGTCTCCTTTACATCTACAGCCTGAGAGTCCTCCTCTTCTCTCCTCTGAGGACCGTCTCCCACTATACCCCCTATCCCGAGTACCCCTAATACTCCCTGGCTTGTACCCCCTAATACTCCCAGGCCCAATACCCCCTAATACTCCCATCACCCGGCTCAATAACCCCTAATACTCCCACCCCCAGGCCCAGTACCCCCTAATACTCCCATCACCCGGCTCAATACTCCCTAATACTCCCACCCCCAGGCCCAGTACCCCGAATACTCCCATCACCCGACTCAATACCCCCTAATACTCCCACCCCCAGGCCCAGTACCCCCTAATACTCCCTGGCTTGCACCCCCTAATACTCCCAGGCCCAATACCCCCTCCCCAGGCTCAGTACCCCCTAATACCCCCTTCCCCAGGCTCAGTACCCCCTAATACCCCCCTCCCCAGGCTCGGAACCCCCTAATACTCCCATTCCCAGGCTCGGAACCCCCTAATACTCCCATTCCCAGGCCTAGTACCCCCTAATACTCCCATCACCCGGCTCAATACTCCCTAATACTCCCACCCCCAGGCCCAGTACCCCAAATACTCCCATCTCCCGGCTCAATACCCCCTAATACTCCCACCCCCAGGCCCAGTACCCCCTAATACTCCCTGGCCCAATACCCCCTAATACTCCCTCCCCAGGCTCAGTACCCCCTAATACCCCCCACCCCAGGCTCAGTACCCCCTAATACTCCCATCACCCGGCTCAATACTCCCTAATACTCCCACCCCCAGGCCCAGTACCCCGAATACTCCCATCACCCGGCTCAATACCCCCTAATACTCCCACCCCCAGGCCCAGTACCCCCTAATACTCCCTGGCTTGTACCCCCTAATACTCCCAGGCCCAATACCCCCATCCCCAGGCTCAGTACTCCCAAATACCCCCTCCCCAGGCTCAGTACCAACTAATACTCCCATTCCCAGGCTCGGAACCCCCTAATACTCCCAGGCCCAATACCCTCTAATACTTCCAGGCCTAATACCCCATAATACTCCTAGGCCCAATACCCCCTAATACCCTCCTCCCCAGGCCCAGGACACCCAAATATCCCCCTCCCCAGGTCCAGTACTTCCTACTACCCCCCTCCCCAGTCCAAGTACCCCCTACATTCCCCTTCCCAGGCCCAATACCCCCTTATACTCCCCTCCCCAGGATCCCCTACATTCCCAGACCCACTACCCCCTGCATGCCCAGTACCCCCTTCCCCGCTCCCCCCCAGGCCCAGTACCCCCTAATGCCTCCTCCCCAGACTCAGTATCCCCTCATCCTCCCCAGGACATGGGAAACGGGAGAGCCCTGCAGGTGTGATCAGGGGAAGGGGAGGGCCTGGAAAGGGGCGGGCTGCGCGGGGGTGGGGGGGAGCTGGGGAACTCTGTTCGGGGGGGGGGGGGGGGGGCGCGGCTGGGGAAGGGGGGGGGGCTCTGTATGGGAGGTTTGAGGGTGTTGAACCCAAAATCCGTGGGGCTACACAGATAAACCGTTCTAATGGAAACACTCTCACTACAAACTGTAGTGTTACATGTGCTAGACGTGTATACAGAGAGGGTGCGTGTGCAGTGAGAATGAAAGGGCGCACGTGTACAGTATATAACCATTAGTGTGTGTGTCGGAAAGTGTGTGTGTGTTACTGTCTGATTGTTACTGTGTGTGAGTGTGTATGTAACCATTAGTGTGTGTGTGTGTGTGTGTCGGAAAGTGTGTGTGTTACTGTCTGATAGTTACTGTGTGTGAGTGTGTATGTAACCATTAGTGTGTGTGTGTGTGTGTGTGTGTGTGTGTGTGTGTGTGTGTGTGTGTGTGTGTGTGTGTGTGTGTGTGTGTGTGTGTGTGTGTGTGTGTGTGTGTGTGTGTTACTGTCTGATAGTTACTGTGTGTGAGTGTGTATGTAACCATTAGTGTGTGTGTGTCGGAAAGTGTGTGTGTTACTGTCTGATAGTTACTGTGTGTGAGTGTGTATGTAACCATTAGTGTGTGTGTGTGTCGGAATGAGTGTGTGTTACTGTCTGATAGTTACTGTGTGTGCGTGTGTATATAACCATTATTGTGAGTGTGTGGTATTGTCTGATAGTTACTTTGTGTGTTGGTAACCATTAGTGTGTGTGTTACTGTCTGATAGTTACTGTGTGTATGTGTGTTTGTAAAGCATAATGAGAAGTGTGCATTTGTGTTATATCACATAGTGTGGGTCTATGCTAAGCTGCCGTATTGTGGCTGTGTTTCTACAAGTGTATCAATCTGTTAGTGCGCATTTTAGTGTGAGTGCGAGAATATTACTGATTGTGCTTACTTTTTTAGGAGCAGGAATCTGCGTGTGTGTGTGTGTGCGTGTGTGTGTGTATATATATTATATATATATATAACCAAAACATTGCGCCGATAATATAAATATATATACACACACACACACTGTACACATACACACGTGTATTTATGTATATATAGATATAAAAAGAAAAAGCAGGCACACCAGGGCTTTGCAAAAAATAATATATATAATACTATTGAATAGAACTGATCAACGCTTTAGCTCTCTACGGGAGCTTCTCAACACACGGGGACCCCAGGTAGTCAGGTCTCCCCCCTATTTAATTCTGTTACATGCCACATCACACTTGGTTTTGATGCATTCTACGGTTGTCCTTTTACCAGATCTTACCCGGCGTCTCTCCATCACGGGAAATGTTCGCCGCTTTAAAAATACAGTAGGATGATCCTCGCTAATCTGAGACTCAAATACTTGGCCCAAAAAGTTGCGGATGTGTCCTGAAGATGAAAAATAAACCCCCCTGGTTACAAATATGATGCGAATGAGCGGGGAAGTGTCTGACATCTCTGCTGCGTCTCAGAAGAAGCTTACCTGTCAGATCCACGCTGGGTATGGCAGCAAGTGGTGGCACAGAACCCTGGCACAGAGCGGTGTGTGGCGGTAACCGTGGAAGTCAGGGCGCAGGTAAACATGTATCTTTTGAAAATGGCAGTAGAATGCGAATGTGTCACATCCTGAGCTCAGCGCCTGAGCTGTCAGAGGTTTCCAGCGTGTGATAGTGGGATATCTCCATATACTGGGATGTGATAAGAGATACGAGAGTCATTTTAATGCTGTGCCCCCATAACCTGCGTTATAGGAAGTATCATTTACACCAATTGGTGCAGATGCTGAATATTGGGAAATACGCTTCTGGCGACATTGCTACTTTTCTCTGCAAATGTGCAATGAAAAAGTTGGATAAAACGTCTTGTGATTTTTTAAAACTGCGGATAAAGTTTAAAAATAGCTGCTGAGGTTGGGGGGGGCTCACTGCAGGGGGTGGGGGGCGGGGCTCACTGCAGGGGGTGGGGGCGGGGTTACCTGCAAAGGGTGGGGGTGGGTTTAGCTGCCGAGGTTGGGGGCGGGGCTCACTGCAGGGGGTGGGGGGCGGGGCTCACTGCAGGGGGTGGGGGGCGGGGCTCACTGCAGGGGGTGGGGGGCGGGGTTACCTGCAAAGGGTGGGGGTGGGTTTAGCTGCCAAGGTTGAGGGCGGGGCTAAATGCAGGGGGTGGGGGCAGGGTTACCTGCAGAGGATGGGGGGGCGGGGTTAGCTGCAGAGGGGGGGGTGGGGTTAGCTGAAGAGGGTGGGGGGGGGGGGGTTAGCTGCAGAGGGTGGGGGGGTGGGGTTAGCTGAGAGGTGGGGGGGGTGGGGTTAGCTGCAGAGGGTTGGGGTGGGGTTAGCTGCAGAGGGTGGGGGGGGTGGGGTTAGCTGCAGAGGGTGGGGGGGTGGTGTTAGCTGCAGAGGGTGGGGGGGGTGGGGTTAGCTGCAGAGGGTGGGGAGGTGGGGTTAGCTGAGAGGTTGGGGGCAGGGTTAGCTGCAGAGGGTGGGGGGGTGGGGTTAGCTGCAGAGGGTGGGGGGGTGGGGTTAGCTGCAGAGGGTGGGGGGGTGGGGTTAGCTGAGAGGTGGGGGGGTGGGGTTAGCTGCAGAGGGTGGGGGGTGGGGTTAGCGGCAGAGGGCGGGGGTGGGGTTAGCGGCAGAGGGTGGGGGGTGGGGTTAGCGGCAGAGGGTGGGGGGGTGGGGTTAGCTGAGAGGTTGGGGGTGGGGTTAGCTGCAGAGGGTGGTGGGTGGGGTTAGCTGAGAGGTTGGGGGTGGGGTTAGCTGCAGAGGGTGGGGGGGTGGGGTTAGCGGCAGAGGGTGGGGGGTGGGGTTAGCTGAGAGGTTGGGGGCGGGGTTAGCGGCAAAGGGTGGGGGGTGGGGTTAGCTGAGAGGTTGGGGGCAGGGATAGCTGCAGAGGGTGGGGGGGTGGGGTTAGCGGCAGAGGGTGGGGGGGGTGGGGTTAGCTGAGAGGTCGGGGTGGGGTTAGCTGCAGAGGGTGGGGGGGTGGGGTTAGCTGCATAGGGTGGGGGGGTGGGGTTAGCGGCAGAGGGTGGGGGGGTGGGGTTAGCGGCAGAGGGTGGGGGGGTGGGGTTAGCTGAGAGGTTGGGGGTGGGGTTAGCTGCAGAGGGTGGGGGGCGGGGTTAGCAGCAGAGGGTGGGGCAGTATTAGCTGCAGAGGGTGGGGGCGGTGTTAGCTGCAGAGGGTGGGTCGGGGTAAGATGCAGAGGGTGAGGGGTGGGGTTAGTGGCAGAGGGTGGGGGCGGTGTTAGCTGCAGAGGGTGGGTCGGGGTAAGATGCAGAGGGTGGCGGTGGTGTTAGCTGCAGAGGGTGGGGGCGGTGTTAGCTGCAGAGGGTGGGGGTGGTGTTAGGTGCAGAGGGTGGGGCCAGTATTTGTGTCGGCGGAGCCCCAGCAGTGAGGTGTCTGCTGCTCAAGATGGCTTCCTCCCCCCCACCCACCCATGCTGCACAGTGAAAGGTAGGCCCCAGAATGACACACACACACACACACACACACACACACACACACACACACACACACACACACACACACACACACACACACACACACACACACACACACACACACACACACACACACACACACACACACACACACACACACTATAGGGAGAGAGACAGTATGGGAAGAGAGAGACTCACAGCATGGGGGGAGAGAGGGAGAGAAAACATGGGGAGAGAGAGTGACAGCATGGGGAGAGAGAGTGACAGCATGGGGAGAGAGAGTGACAGCATGTGGGGAGAGTGAGTGACAGCATGGAGAGAGAGAGTGACAGCATGGAGAGAGAGTGACAGCATGGGGAGAGAGAGTGGCAGCATGGGGAGAGAGAGTGACAGCATGGGGAGAGAGAGTGACAGCATGGGGAGAGAGAGTGACAGCATGGGGAGATAGAGTGACAGATTGGGGAGAGAGAGTGACATCAAGTTGACATGACTACGGGACGCATTATGGCGCCGAGGCATCGAGTGATGCCGCGTTGTCATGGCAACATGTCATCGCCTGACGTCAGTGTCTCGTTGTCATGGCAACGGGTGTGCGTCACGAATGTGTTTTATAAATAATTTCTTCATGTGTCGCGGTTTTTTCATTTGGAAAATCTGGTCGCCCTATTGGATGTCCCAGAATAAAGAGGAAAACTCACCGGTGACCATGTGGTTCCTTAGTCTCCAGCCCTTTAATGTCACTGTGGGACACAGGGCCGGTCTGAGACAGGGAAATGCTGACGGGATTTCTAGGGTGCTCGGCCTGATGTCCATGGTCGCTCACCCCAGTAGGGATGAGCTGGGGGGAGTATATGTGAGAGGAACGGTGGTGAAGTTGTAGAGAGGAGGTACCTCCTGCTTTTGCAAACTATACCTGGCCCTACTAAGTGTTAAAGGTCCCGGGGGAGGTTCTGCAAATGAAGCCAGGTGCAGATCACCTCTCCTTAATTAGGCGTGTAAGAAAGGTCAGGCTGGGTCGGTTCTCCCCTGTCCCCTTATATCAGCTAAGGCCAGGTCCCCGCTGGGGCGGACGCTGCAGGGACAAGAGCCCCCCCACAATGGGACCGGGCCCGCTGCGAGAGGGGGGGGGGGGAGCCGCACTGCGCAGACAAACTCCTGCTCTCAAGAAAATTGAGATTAGGAGTTGCGATGGTGCGCTAGGCCACGTCCCCCAGTGGTTCAGCCAATGAGGGCGAACCTGCCGCGTGACGTCACGGCCGCGCCCCGTCACTCCCCAGTCTTGCCCCCCTGTCTTTCCCCCCTGCAGCTCTCTGCAGACCGGGGGACTCGGCTGCACGCGCCGCCAGCCTCGCGAGCAGCGGGGCCGCAGCCGAAGGCTACGCTTATAGTGCCGGCGACGCGACGGTCGCTGGACAATCAAATAGAGATGGACTTCCAGCGATCACGACCAATCCGTCGCTCCGTCGCATCGCGCTTACTATAAGCGCACGCGACGGCAGCAACGCATTTGTTTTGCCGTGACGTTGCTGTCGTCGTCGTCGGCACTATAAGCGCAGCCTAAGGCTAAGGCCCCGCTGCTCGCGCCCGCACGGCTGCCTTGCTTGCCGGTGGTGCGTGCAATTCATTGCACTGCGATCTGCAGTGAATTTTTTCCGGTGCGGGGTGGGGGGTGGGGGGGAGAGGGGAGTGGCCAAAATGGGTGGGAGGGTGCGGCCATGACATGAGGGTGCGGGACCATCACACAGCCCTTCAGTCCCTCAGCCCTTCACACACACAGGCACTCGCACACACAGGCACACACACACACAGGCACTCGCACACACAGGCACACACACACACAAATACACACGGAGGGAATCGGAAGGGGGATCGGAGCAGAGGGGGGAATCGGAGCAGAGGGGGGAATCGGATTGGCTGCCTTGCGTCATGTGACGCTGGACTCGCCGAAACCTCGAGCTCCTTGTAGCTCTGGCTTGCTGACGTGTCACAGCACTCAGTCAGCCACGCCGGAAGGAGCCAGCGGGGACATCCAGACCGGAGGCAAGCAGCTGGTGGACCGCGGCCGCGTGCGCCGCCGGCCGCAGTGGGACGAAAGCCTAAGGCCTGGTCCCCGCTGGCTACTGCAGCGCTTGCTGTGGCGGACGCTGCAGGGACGAGAGCCCTCCCCTCAATGGCGCCGGGCCCGCTGCGAGGGGGGGCCGCAGCGCTGTGGCGAGAGTTGCTCCTGCTCTCAATAGAATTGAGAGCAGGACTCGCGACGGAGCGCTAAGCCACGCCTGTCACGGTAACTTTATGACAAGATATAATATACACCAAATAACTGGGTTGAACTGAACGAGGCTTAGATATAATAAAGTATATTTATTCCTTAGATAGGTGAACACAGCAATATAGTACAATTAACAGACAAGAAGATAACACTTACTTAGGGGATGGGATGAAGGAGTATCAGATAGCAATCCTCCAGCAATCAGGTATCAATCAAGATGTAATCAGAAGACAAAGACTGTAGGATTGCCAACAGGTTATATACTTTTGCAATCCTATTCTTACTATTGAGTGCAGACTATTGGTGAACAATTACTGCATCCAACTGCTAACGTGGGGACACAGTGTAACCCATGCCCCCCAGGTGTCATTTCTGTAGCCCCTCTCCTAAATCAGGGGGCGCCGGCCAGTCTACCAAATGGAGTATCTGGCAGGATACTCTTTGTTTGTAAGTGTGAGTTATAACACTCACAAACCACTCCAGCTTCATGCTTCTCCGTACTCATGTAAACAGTTAGAGTGGCTGAGTCTTTTGATCAGGGCCTGGTTCCTAGACTTTGGGTCGCCCCCCTGAACATTTACATTCTTTCGTGTGCAGGAATCTTCGCGGGCTTTTGTCCCCGTTTGAAACACACCACGGTTCTGAATATACACACATATTAAAATAACTGGTTCTGTTAGGTCCAGCGGGTCCAAACTTCCCAAACCTTAATGCCGGAAGTGGTACATTATAGGGTCCAAGTTTCAGCCCGCTGCGACCTTCAGAACCGGAGATATACAAATACCACATAAACCGTTTCCTAGTTTATTATAAAAATCTCTGCTAAAAAGTAATCTCAGTTTTTCACTAAATCCCCATTGAAAACAACGGGCTCCGCCGCCATAGGCTTTCAACGGGGAATCTCCGCCATTGGCGTCTATGGGAGTCTGCCGCCATAGACTTACAACGGGAATCCGCCGCTGTTGGAGTCTATGGGGCTTCTCCGCCATAGCCGATCAATGGGGAGACGGCCGCCTTTGAAGCCTATGGGAAAAACTCACAAACCTTTATGGTGGTCCATAATCCGTCGGGTTGGTCAGAGAGGGTCGGGAATGGTTCTGCGGTCATGCCGGAACAGTGACTACAGGCACCCCAAACCACGGCCCTCTGGACCCTCCAGAACCAGAGATATGGCCTTATTATTTTCAGGGTTTCAGACTTAGCCGTTTTCTCGT
This sequence comes from Ascaphus truei, assembly GCF_040206685.1. Classification (NCBI taxonomy): domain Eukaryota; kingdom Metazoa; phylum Chordata; class Amphibia; order Anura; family Ascaphidae; genus Ascaphus; species Ascaphus truei. The sequence continues at coordinate 7,570,857 of NC_134505.1, read as the reverse complement.
GCTGTTTCTGCCGCCGCCATTGAAACCTCTGTCGCGACCCCGCTCAGTCAGCACGACCCTTTCTGGGGGTCCTGGATTCTTGGACCCGGTGGTGGTCGAGTGGGGGGGGGGGGGGGCCTATGAGCTAGGGGCAAAAAGAATTTTATTCCCAGGTGCCCTAGAACCTAAGATTCCCACGCCACTTGTCGTTGAACTAACAGTGATCAAAGCTCTTTTTCAGATATTGTATCCGCTTTGCGGATTGCTGTCTAGTTAATGCTCAGATAGAGCGAGGATTTATTTTGATTCTTTTGTTTGTCTTGATTTTGTCTGCTGGAGTGACAAAGAAAATAAAGCCTTTAAACCAGAGCTGGATGGTCCTGTGACTGTGCTTACCCTAAAAGACAGTGGGATTTAAGGTTCCCAGACAATAACCCTTCAGCCAAAAAGGGTATTTTGTCACAGTGTATACCGGTATTACCCCTCTGGGCGTGTATATGTATACCGGTATCACCTCTCTGGGTGTGTATGTGTATACTGGTATTACTTCTCTGGGTGTGTATGTGTATACTGGTATTACTTCTCTGGGTGTGTATATCTATACTGATATTACCTCTCTGGGTGTGTGTGTGTATACTGGTATTACCTCTCTGGGTGTGTATGTGTATACTGGTATTACTTCTCTGGGTGTGTATGTGTATACTGGTATTACTTCTCTGGGTGTGTATATCTATACTGATATTACCTCTCTGGGTGTGTGTGTGTATACTGGTATTACCTCTCTGGGTGTGTATGTGTATACTGGTATTACCTCTCTGGGCGTGTATGTGTATACTGTTATTACTTCTCTGGGTGTGTGTGTATACTGGTATTACTTCTCTGGGTGTGTATGTGTATACCGGTATTACCTCTCTGGCCGTGTATGTGTATACCGGTATTACCTCTCTGGGTGTGTATGGGTAGGGTGACCATTTGTCCCCCTTTTGCCGGGACAGTCCCGTTTTTTTGTGTCCTGTCCCGGTTCCCTGTCTGTCCTGGATTTGTCCCGGGTTTTGGCCCTGGTCCCGGTATGTGGCGGTGAGGAGAATGCCGTGCGAGAGCAGGTAAGTTTTTTTCCATGTTGAATGAATGGTTGCCGGGGGGCGGGACTCAGAATGCCAGCCGGGCCGCAGGGGATTGGCTGCAGGTCAGAGGGTGCCGGGGGCAGGACTTCCGCTTCCTACTGCAGAGCACACGTGGTGTGTGTGTCTCTTCCCGCTCCTGGCTCCTCTGTCGGCTGCGCAGTGTCTCCCCCCCTCTGCTCGCCCGGGGTGATAGGAGGTGGGTTTTTGTGTATTTGCTTCCTGTCCTGGCGCTCCCTCCCCCCCCCCCCGGTCCCCTTGGTGCGGGGGCGAGCAGTGGTGGCTGCACGGTGTCCCCACATTCTGCCCCGGGAACCCGTGGCTGCCCACCCGGGGTGATAGGCTGGCCGCCGGGGGAGGGAGGGCGGCAGTTTGTACCTCTGCGTCCCAGCGCGCCCAACCCTCCCCCATGGTGCGGGAGATGGGCGCGGGGGTGGGTGCAGGGGGAGGCGGGGAGCCGCTTGCTCATGGCTGCCTCTGTCTGTACTCCACTGTGTATGTGTGTATGTATCAGTCTATGTGTGTGTGTGTCAGTCTGTGTGTGTGTGTGTCAGTCTGTGTGCGTGTGTCTCAGTCTGTGTGTGTGTGTCTCAGTCTGTGTGCGTGTGTATCAGTCTGTGTGCGTGTGTATAAGTCTATGTGCGTGTGTATCAGTCTGTGTGCGTGTGCATCAGTCTGTGTGCGTGTGTATCAGTCTGTGTGCGTGTGTATCAGTCTGTGTGTATCAGTCTGTGTGCGTGTATCAGTCTGTGTGCGTGTGTCAGTCTGTGTGGGTGTATCAGCCTGTGTGTGTATCAGTCTGTGTGTGTGTGTGTGTATCAGTGTGTGTGTGTATCAGTGTGTGTGTATCAGTGTGTGTATCAGTGTGTGTGTGTGTACGTGTGTGTGTTTATCTGTGTGTGTGTATCTGTGTGTGTGTTTATCTGTGTGTGTGTATCTGTGTGGGTGTGTATCTGTGTGTGGGTGTGTGTGTCAGTGGGTGTGTCTCCCTCACCATGTCTCCCTCTTTCCCCGTCTGTCTCCCTCTCCCTCGGTCTCTCTCCCCATCTGTCTCCCTCCCAGTCTCCCTCTCCCTCCATGTCTTATCTTAACTGCCTTATACCTACACCGAAGTAACCTATCCTGCTTTCTTCCAGATCTGACTCAAGTTTCACACGGGAGACATCGGAAGACAGGTGGGGAACACCTCCCCTCCAGTATAGTACCTTGAGGGGCTGCGGATCAGGTAAGATCCCAGGCGGGAGTTCTGCTTTTGAAATTGTGAAGAGGGGGCGTCCTGACACTGGTTAAGGGGTTCAAAATCATTCACATCTGGCTTTTTTTTTTTTGTTCGATTAGTGAGGCACACACACACACACGCGCACACGCGCACGCACACACAACTAATGGTAGTAAAGTATAGGTGTACTACAATAAATAAACTGTTATGTAAAAAAAAAAAAAAAAATGTGTCCCGGTTTTTCATTTTCAGAGTCTGGTCACCCTAAGAACATCCCTTCAATTAACTAAAACAGTCCTTTAATGAACTAGAACAGCGGTGCCCAAACTCGGGGGGCGCAAGATAATTTAGGGGGGGCGCGGGCTGCGTGCGGGGAAACCTGTGGGTGGGCAGAGGTGTGCACGGGCGGCCAGAAGCTCCGTGCTGAGGCTGCTTCTCTGCTCTGTCTTGCAGAGGGGGCGGGGCCTTGCAGAGGGTGCGGGGCCTTGCAGAGGGGGCGGGGCCTTGCAGAGGGTGCGGGGCCATGCAGAGGGGGCGGGGCCTTGCAGAGGGGGCGTGGCCTTGCAGAGGGTGCGGGGCCATGCAGAGGGGGCGGGGCCTTGCTGTGGGAGCGGGGCCTTGCAGAGGGGGCGGGACCTTGCTGTGGGAGCGGGGCCTTGCTGTGGGGGCGGGGCCTTGCAGAGGGTGCGGGGCCCTGCAGAGGGTGCGGGGCCTTGCTGTGGGGGCGGGGCCTTGCTGTTGGAGCGGGGCCTTGCAGAGGGTGTGGGGCCTTGCAGAGGGGGCGGGGCCTTGCAGAGGGTGCGGGGCCTTGCAGAGGGTGCGGGGCCTTGCAGAGGGGGCGGGGCCTTGCTGTGGGTGCGGGGCCTTGCAGAGGGGGCGAGGCCTTGCAGAGGGTGCGGGGCCTTGCAGAGGGAGCGGGGCCTTGCTGTGGGGGCGGGGCACTGCAGAGGGGGCGGGGCCTTCCTGTGGGGGCAGGGCCTTGCTGTGGGAGCGGGACCTTGCAGAGGGAGCGGGGCCTTGCAGAGGGGGCGGGGCCTTGCAGAGGGGACGGGGCCTTGCAGTGGGGGCGGGGCCTTGCAGAGGGGGCGGGGCCTTGCAGAGGGGGCGGGGCCTTGCTGTGGGAGCGGGGCCTTGCAGAGGGGGTGGGGCCTTGCAGAGGGGGCGGGGCATTGCAGAGGGGGCGGGGCCTTGCTGTGGGGGTGGGGCCTTGCTGTGTGATCGGGGCCTTGCAGAGGGGGCGGGGCCTTGCTGTGGGGGCGGGGTCTTGCAGAGGGGGCGGAGCCTTGCTGTGGGAGCGGGGCCTTGCAGAGGGAGCGGGGCCTTGCAGAGGGCACGGGGCCTTGCTGTGGGGGCGGGGTCTTGCTGTGGGGGTGGGGCCTTGCAGAGGGGGCGGGGCCTTGCTGTGGGAGCGGGGCCTTGCAGAGGGGGCGGGACCTTGCTGTGGGGGCGGCGCCCTGCAGAGGGGGTGATGCCTTGCAGAGGGGGCGGGGCCTTGCAGAGGGGGCGGGGCCTTGCAGAGGGGGCGGGGCCTTGCAGAGGGGGCGGGGCCTTCAGAGGATGCGGGGCCTTGCAGAGGGGGCGGGGCCTTGCAGAGGGGGCGGGGCCTTGCAGAGGGTGCGGGGCCTTGCTGTGGGAGTGGGGCCTTGCTGTGGGGGCGGGGCCTTGCAGAGGGTGCGGGGCCTTGCAGAGGGAGCGGGGCCTTGCAGGGGGGGCAGGGCCTTGCAGAGGGTGCGGGGCCATGCAGAGGGGGCGGGGCCTTGCAGAGGGGGCGGGGCCTTGCAGAGGGTGCGGGGCCATGCAGAGGGTGCGGGGCCTTGCTGTGGGAGCGGGGCCTTGCAGAGGGGGCGGGGCCTTGCTGTGGGAGCGGGGCCTTGCTGTGGGGGCGGGGCCTTGCAGAGGGTGCGGGGCCTTGCAGAGGGTGCGGGGCCTTGCTGTGGGGGCGGGGCCTTGCAGAGGGTGCGGGGCCTTGCTGTGGGGGCGGGGCCTTGCTGTTGGAGCGGGGCCTTGCAGAGGGTGCGGGGCCTTGCAGAGGGTGCGGGGCCTTGCAGAGGGGGCGGGGCCTTGCAGAGGGTAGGGGCCTTGCAGAGGGGGCGGGGCCTTGCAGAGGGGGCGGGGCCTTGCTGTGGGTGCGGGGCCTTGCAGAGGGGGCGGGGCTTTGCAGAGGGTGCGGGGCCTTGCAGAGGAAGCGGGGCCTTGCTGTGGGGGCGGGGCACTGCAGAGGGGGCGGGGCCTTGCTGTGGGGGCGGGGCCTTGCTGTGGGAGCGGGGCCTTGCAGAGGGAGCGGGGCCTTGCAGAGGGGACGGGGCCTTGCAGTGGGGGCGGGGCCTTGCAGAGGGGACGGGGCCTTGCAGAGGGGGCGGGGCCTTGCTGTGGGAGCGGGGCCTTGCAGAGGGGGTGGGGCCTTGCAGAGGGGGCGGGGCATTGCAGAGGGGGCGGGGCCTTGCTGTGGGGGCGGGGCATTGCAGAGGGAGCGGGGCCTTGCTGTGTGAGCGGGGCCTTGCTGTGTGATCGGGGCCTTGCAGAGGGGGCGGGGCCTTGCAGAGGGGGCGGGGCCTTGCTGTGGGAGCGGGGCCTTGCTGTGGGGGCGGGGTCTTGCTGTGGGGGTGGGGCCTTGCAGAGGGGGCGGGGCCTTGCTGTGGGAGCGGGGCCTTGCAGAGGGGGCGGGACCTTGCTGTGGGGGCGGGGCCCTGCAGAGGGGGTGGGGCCTTGCAGAGGGGGCGGGGCCTTGCAGAGGGGGCGGGGCCTTCAGAGGATGCGGGGCCTTGCAGAGGGGGCGGGTCCTTGCAGAGGGGGCAGGGCCTTGCTGTGGGAGCGGGGCCTTGCAGAGGGTGCGGGGCCTTGCAGAGGGTGCGGGGCCTTGCTGTGGGAGCGGGGCCTTGCTGTGGGGGCGGGGCCTTGCAGAGGGGGCGGGGCCTTGCAGAGGGAGCGGGGCCTTGCAGAGGGGGCGGGGCCTTGCAAGGGGGGCGGGGCCTTGCAGAGGGGGCGGGGCCTTGCAGAGGGTGCGGGGCCTTGCAGAGGGAGCGGGGCCTTGCATAGGCGGCGGGGCCTTGCAGAGGGGGCGGGGCCTTGCAGAGGGGGCGGGGCCTTGCAGAGGGTGCGGGGCCTTGCAGAGGGTGCGGGGCCTTGCTGTGGGAGCGGGGCCTTGCTGTGGGGGCGGGGCCTTGCAGAGGGGGCGGGGCCTTGCCGAGGGGGCGGGGCCTTGCCGAGGGGGCGGGGCCTTGCTGTGGGGGCGGGGCCTTGCAGAGGGGGCGGGGCCTTGCAGAGGGGGCAGGGCCTTGTAGAGGGTGCGGGGCCTTGCAGAGGGTGCGGGGCCTTGCTGTGGGGGCGGGAACTTGCAGAGGGTGCGGGTTCATGCCGGGTACGATCCGCTCCTCTCCAACCCCGACCTCGGCAAAGTACCACGATGATCCGCTCCTCTCCAACACCGACCTCGGCAAAGTATTACTGACCATCCGGACCTCTCCTACCCCGGCCCGGCTCACCACGACCAATCTACACTCCAGACGCACCCACGCGGTTGTGGGTTGGTGTTATATCAAATCCCCACCTCGGCCTGGCGGTCACGCCTTGCTTGTGGTGAGCGCTCCGTTACATCGGGTTTAAGGGAGGGGACCAGATCGGAGAATGGGTAACGTCACCACCGTCCCCGGCAAAATGTAACCCGAGCCAGCCAGCCACTCGAAACCATTCGTTCTCTGTTTCAAACCTTCTTAAAGATGGAAAACGCAGTCATATTTTTATTTTCCGTCAGCACAAGTATTATTTTATGCGATGGCAATTTCCGGTGTAGACAGAATGGTACAAACGGAGCACAATGCCAGTCCTGTTTCAATGGCATTTAGGTTGTGTTACGCCTGTACTTTGCCTGCATGTCACTGCTACAAAGATACTTCAACGGAACAGCCCTTCAGTTGTCTAGAACATCCCTTCAGTTGTCTAGAACAGCCCTTCAGTTGTCTAGAACATCCCTTCAGTGGTCTAGAACATCCCTTCAGTTGTCTAGAACATCCCTTCAGTTGTCTAGAACAGCCCTTCAGTTGTCTAGAACATCCCTTCAGTTTTCTAGAACAGCCCTTCAGTTGTCAAGAACAGCCCTTCAGTTGTCAAGAACAGCCCTTCAGTGATCTAGAACAGCCCTTCCGTTGTCTAGAACAGCCCTTCAGTTGTCTAGAACATCCCTTCAGTTGTCTAGAACATCCCTACAGTTGTCTAGAACATCCCTTCAGTTGTCTAGAACATCCCTTCAGTTGTCTAGAACATCCCTTCAGTTGTCTAGAACAGCCCTTCAGTTGTCTAGAACAGCCCTTCAGTTGTCTAGAACAGCCCTTCAGTTGTCTAGAACAGCCCTTCCGTTGTCTAGAACATGATTGGCAGAAGTGTATATGTGACCCTATAAATCTCCCTCACACCCGGCTTGGCAGCGTGACACTAGTGCAGCGACCTGGGGAAGAATCACTGAGCTGTTAGCAATAGATACAACGGATAGAAAAGACACTACACATAGGTTGGATTAAAGAGATTATTTTATTGAAATAGTGCATCTCTCTGCTGGTAGGGGCCTGCAGCACATTGCAGAGCGATATAGTAACACGCAGAGCAATGCATTGCAGGCCCCTCCGGCAGCACAGTGATCCAGAGGAAGGCGAAACATAACCCCTGCTGTGCAATGGGGGAAAAAAATTCCTTCCTGACCCCATTAAATGGCGATCGGATCATCCCTGGATCACTGCGCATCAATTACCCCACGCTCATTTCCTCCCCCGACACACACACACAATCCCCCCCCCAAATACAGATAAACCCCAACCCCCCCCAAATACATATAAACCCCAACCCCCCCAAATACAGATAAACCCCAACCCCCCCAAATACATATAAACCCCAACCCCCCCAAATACAGATAAACCCCAACCCCCCCAAATACAGATAAACCCCAACCTTCCCCCCCTCCCTCCCTGATGCTCCACTCACCTTCCCCCTCCCCCCGATGCTCCACTCACCTTCCCCCCTCTACCCCCCGATGCTCCACTCACCTCCCCCCCGATGCTCCACTCACCTCCCCCCCCTCCCTCCCCGATGCTCCACTCACCTTCCCCCCCCTCCCTCCCCGATGCTCCACTCACCTTCCCCCCCGATGCTCCACTCACCTCCCCCCCCGATGCTCCACTCACCTCCCCCCCGATGCTCCACTCACCTCCCCACCGATGCTATACTCACCTCCCCCACGATGCTCCACTCAACTCCCCCCGATGCTCCACTCACCTCCCCCCCAATGCTCCACTCACCTTCCCCCCCTCCCCCCCTCCCCCCGATGCTCCACTCACCTTCCCCGCCCTCCCCCCCGATGCTCCACTCACCTCCCCCCCGATGCTCCACTCACCTTCCCCCCTCCCTCCCCGATGCTCCACTCACCTTCCCCCACCGATGCTCCACTCACCTCGCCCCACCCGATGCTCCACTCACCTCCCCCCGATGCTCCACTCACCTCCCCCGATGCTCCACTCACCTCCCCCCCGATGCTCCACTCACCTCCCCCCCGATGCTCCACTCACCTCCCCACCCCGTGCGCTCCACTCACCTCCCCTCGCCCCCCCCCCGGCGGCCAGACAGGCAGTGGGCAGGCACCTAAGTGTCAGTGCCACGCGGCACCTAAGATGGCGGCGCACAGAAGGACCCCCTTCCTCCCTCGCGGAGTAACTAAGATGGCGGCGGCCGGAAGGAGAGGTGACGTGTGTGTGTGTGTGTCACTGTGTGTGTGGGACACTGTGTGTGTGGGACACTGTGTGTGTGTGTGTGTGTGTGTGTGTGTGTGTGTGTGTGTCCACTGTCACCCCCCCTCCTGTCCACTGTCACCCCCCCCTCCTGTCCACTGTCACCCCCCCTCCTGTCCACTGTCACCACCCCCTCCTGTCCACTGTCACCACCCCCTCCTGTCCACTGTCCCGTTCCCCTCCTGTCCACTGTCACCACCCCCTCCTGTCCACTATCCCGTCCCCCTTCTGTCCACTGTCCCGTCCCCTTCCTGTCCACTGTCCCGTCCCCCTCCTGTCCACTGTCACCACCCCCTCCTGTCCACTGTCCCGTCCCCCTCCTGTCCACTGTCCCATCCCCCTCCTGTCCACTTTCCCGTCCCCCTCCTGTCCACTGTCCCGTCCCCCTCCTGTCCACTGTCCCGTCCCCCTCCTGTCCACTATCCCGTCCCCCTCCTGTCCACTGTCCCGTCCCCCTCCTGTCTACTGTCCCTTCCCCCTCCTGTCCACTGTCCCGTCCCCCTCCTGTCCACTGTACCATCCCCCTCCTGTCCACTGTCCCGTCCCCCTCCTGTCCACTGTCCCGTCCCCCTCCTGTCCACTGTCCCGCCCCCCTCCTGTCCACTGTCCCGTCCCCCTCCAGCCCACTGTCCCGTCCCCCTCCTGTCCACTGTCGTCCCGTCGCCCTCCTGTCCACTGTCGTCCCGTCGCCCTCCTTTCCACTGTCATCCCGTCCCCCTCCTGTCCATTGTCGTCCCGTCCCCCTCCTGTCCACTGTCCCATCCCGTCACCATCCTGTCCACTGTCGTCCTGTCCCCCTCCTGTCCACTGTCGTCCCATCCCCCTCCTGTCCACTGTCGTCCCGTCCCCCTCCTGTCCACTGTCGTCCCGTCCCCCTCCTGTCCACTGTCCCGTCCCCCTCCTGTCCACTGTCCCGTCCCCCTCCTGTCCACTGTCCCATCCCGTCACCATCCTGTCCACTGTCGTCCCGTCCCCCTCCTGTCCACTGTCGTCCCATCCCCCTCCTGTCCACTGTCGTCCCGTCCCCCTCCTGTCCACTGTCGTCCCGTCCCCCTCCTGTCCACTGTCCCGTCCCCCTCCTGTCCACTGTCGTCCCGTCCCCCTCCTGTCATCTGTCCCGTCCCCCTCCTGTCCACTGTCGTCCCGTCCCCCTCCTGTCCACTGTCCCATCCCGTCACCATCCTGTCCACTGTCGTCCCGTCCCCCTCCTGTCCACTGTCGTCCCGTCCCCCTCCTGTCCACTGTCGTCCCGTCCCCCTCCTGTCCACTGTCGTCCCGTCCCCCTCCTGTCCACTGTCGTCCCGTCCCCCTCCTGTCCACTGTCGTCCCGTCCGCCTCCTGTCCACTGTCGTCCCGTCCCCCTCCTGTCCACTGTCGTCCCGTCCCCCTCCTGTCCACTGTCCCATCCCGTCACCATCCTGTCCACTGTCGTCCCGTCCCCCTCCTGTCCACTGTCGTCCCGTCCCCCTCATGTCCACTGTCGTCCCGTCCCCCTCCTGTCCACTGTCGTCCCGTCCCCCTCCTGTCCACTGTCGTCCCGTCCCCTCCTGTCCACTGTCGTCCCGTCCCTTTCCTGTCCACTGTCGTCCCGTCCCCCTCCTGTCCAATGTCGTCCCGTCCCCCTCTTGTCCACTGTCGTCCCGTCCCCCTCCTGTCCACTGTCGTCCCGTCCCCCTCCTGTCCACTGTCGTCCCGTCCCCCTCCTGTCCACTGTCCCGTCCCGTCCCCCTCCTGTCCACTGTCGTCCCGTCACCCTCCTGTCCACTGTCGTCCCGTCCCCCTCCTGTCCACTGTCGTCCCGTCCCCCTCATGTCCACTGTCGTCCCGTCCCCCTCCTGTCCACTGTCGTCCCGTCCCCCTCCTGTCCACTGTCGTCCCGTCCCCTCCTGTCCACTGTCGTCCCGTCCCTTTACTGTCCACTGTCGTCCCGTCCCCCTCCTGTCCACTGTCGTCCCGTCCCCCTCCTGTCCACTGTCGTCCCGTCCCCTCCTGTCCACTGTCATCCCGTCCCCTCCTGTCCACTGTCGTCCCGTCCCCCTCCTGTCCACTGTCCCGTCCCCCTCCTGTCCACTGTCGTCCCGTCCCCCTCCTGTCCACTGTCCCGTCCCCCTCCTGTCCACTGTCCCGTCCCCCTCCTGTCCACTGTCCCGCCCCCCTCCTGTCCACTGTCCCGTCCCCCTCCAGCCCACTGTCCCGTCCCCCTCCTGTCCACTGTCGTCCCGTCCCCCTCCTGTCCACTGTCGTCCCGTCCCCCTCCTGTCCACTGTCGTCCCGTCCCCTCCTGTCCACTGTCATCCCGTCCCCTCCTGTCCACTGTCGTCCCGTCCCCCTCCTGTCCACTGTCCCGTCCCCCTCCTGTCCACTGTCGTCCCGTCCCCCTCCTGTCCACTGTCCCGTCCCCCTCCTGTCCACTGTCCCGTCCCCCTCCTGTCCACTGTCCCGCCCCCCTCCTGTCCACTGTCCCGTCCCCCTCCAGCCCACTGTCCCGTCCCCCTCCTGTCCACTGTCGTCCCGTCGCCCTCCTGTCCACTGTCGTCCCGTCGCCCTCCTGTCCACTGTCGTCCCGTCCCCCTCCTGTCCACTGTCATCCCGTCCCCCTCCTGTCCATTGTCGTCCCGTCCCCCTCCTGTCCACTGTCCCATCCCGTCACCATCCTCTCCACTGTCGTCCCGTCCCCCTCCTGTCCACTGTCGTCCCGTCCCCCTCCTGTCCACTGTCGTCCCATCCCCCTCCTGTCCACTGTCGTCCCGTCCCCCTCCTGTCCACTGTCGTCCCGTCCCCCTCCTGTCCACTGTCGTCCCGTCCGCCTCCTGTCCACTGTCGTCCCGTCCCCCTCCTGTCCACTGTCGTCCCGTCCCCCTCCTGTCCACTGTTGTCCTGTCCCCCTCCTGTCCACTGTCGTCCCGTCCCCCTCCTGTCCACTGTCGTCCCGTCCCCCTCCTGTCCACTGTCGTCCCGTCCCCCTCCTGTCCACTGTCCCGTCCCGTCACCCAACTGTCCACTGTCGTCCCGTCACCCTCCTGTCCACTGTCGTCCCGTCCCTTTCCTGTCCACTGTCGTCCCGTCCCCCTCCTGTCCACTGTCGTCCCGTCCCCCTCCTGTCCACTGTCGTCCCGTCCCCCTCCTGTCCACTGTCGTCCCGTCCCCCTCCTGTCCACTGTCGTCCCGTCCCCCTCCTGTCCACTGTCCCGTCCCGTCACCCTCCTGTCCACTGTCGTCCCGTCACCCTCCTGTCCACTGTCGTCCCGTCCCCCTCCTGTCCACTGTCGTCCCGTCCCCCTCATGTCCACTGTCGTACCGTCCCCCTCCTGTCCACTGTCGTCCCGTCCCCCTCCTGTCCACTGTCGTCCCGTCCCCTCCTGTCCACTGTCGTCCCGTCCCTTTACTGTCCACTGTCGTCCCGTCCCCCTCCTGTCCACTGTCGTCCCGTCCCCCTCCTGTCCACTGTCGTCCCGTCCCCCTCCTGTCCACTGTCGTCCCGTCCCCCTCCTGTCCACTGTCGTCCCGTCCCCTCCTGTCAACTGTCGTCCCGTCCACTCCTGTCCACTGTCGTCCCGTCCCCTCCTGTCCAGTGTCGTCCCCTCCCCTCCTGTCCACTGTCGTCCCGTCCCCTCCTGTCCACTGTCGTCCCGTTCCCTCCTGTCTACTGTCCCGTCCCCCTCCTGTCCACTGTCCCGTCCCCCTCCTGTCCACTGTCGTCCCGTCCACTCCTGTCCACTGTCCCGTCCACTCATGTCCACTGTCCCGTCCACTCCTGTCCACTGTCCCGTTCCCCTCCTGTCCACTGTCGTCCCGTCCCCTCCTGTCCAGTGTCGTCCCCTTCTCTCTTGTCCATTGTCGTCCCGTCCCCTCCTGTCCACTGTCGTCCCGTCCCCTCTTGTCCACTGTCCCGTCCCCCTCCTGTCCACTGTCCCGTCCCCCTCCTGTCCACTGTCCCGTCACCCTCATGTCCACTGTCCCGTCCCCCTCCTGTCCACTGTCCCCGTCCCCTCATGTCCACTGTCCCCGTCCCCTCCTGTCCACTGTCCCCATCCCCTCCTGTCCACTGTCCCCGTCCCCTCCTGTCCACTGTCCCCGTCCCCTCCTGTCCACTGTCCTGTCCCCTCCTGTCCACTGTCCCCTCCTGTCCACTGTCTTCCCCCCCCTCCTGTCCACTGTCTCCCCCCCTCCTGTCCACTGTCTCCCCACCCCCTCCTGTCCACTGTCTCCCCCCCCCCTCCTGTCCACTGTCTCCCCCCCCCCCTCCTGTCCACTGTCTCCCCCCCCTCCTGTCCACTGTCTCCCCCCTCCTGTCCACTGTCTCCCGCCCCTCCTGTCCACTGTCTCCCCCCCTCCTGTCCACTGTCTCCCCCCTCCTGTCCACTGCCCTTCCCCCTCCACTGTCCCCCCCTCCTGTCCACTGTCCCCCCCTCCCCCTGTCCACTGTCCCCCCCCCTCCCCTCCTCCTGTCCACTGTCCCCCCCTCCCCCCCTCTCCCCCCCCCTTTCCTAGCGGGAAATTTAACTCACGGGCAACGCCGAGTCTCTCAGCTAGTATATATATATTTATACACACATATACACATATACACACACTTACACACATATATACATATACACATATACACACACTTATACACACATATACACACATATACACACATATACACACACACACACACATACACACACACACACACACACACACACAGATGCCGGTGGGGGCGATCGGATTACAGCCGGTAGGAGGGAGGAGGAGAGCAGGGCTGAGAGGGGAGAGGATGGGGACGATAGAGATAGGGGAGAGGGAGACGAGCAAAAAAAGGAGGGCGGGGGGCACACTTTGTGATATAATTTTTTTTCTAAATATTTTTTAATGTGCCCCTTCCTGTCACTCAGCCCGTCCTGCAGCCCGTCCTGCTATTCTCTGCCTCTCCAACACTGGAACCATCTTCTCAGGGAACCCAGAATGCTCCGGTTCCCTGGCCTCTCTGCTGCACATGGCTGGGGTCTTCTGCCCAGCCATGGGAAGGGGAAGCAGCACTTCCCTGCAACCCTCTCCTCCTCTTCCTCCTCCCACACCGTACCCCCATCATCATCATCATCATCCGAATCATCATCATCCCTCGCCTCCTCTTCCTCCTCCCACACCGTATCCCCATCATCATCATCTGAATCATCATCATCCCTCGCCTCCTCTTCCTCCTCCCACACCGTACCCCCATCATCATCACCATCATCCGAATCATCATCATCCCTCGCCTCCTCTTCCTCCTCCCACACCGTACCCCCATAATCATCATCATCCCTCGCCTCCTCTTCCTCCTCCCACACCGTACCCCCATAATCATCATCATCCCTCGCCTCCTCTTCCTCCTCCCACACCGTACCCCCATCATCATCATCATCCAAATCATCATCATCCCTCGCCTCCTCTTCCTCCTCCCACACCGTATCCCAATCATCATCATCCCACTCACACACCTCCCCCTCCTCATACACCCACTCCTCCTCCTGCGCAGATATGCTGGCTCCCGGGCTGCTGCTGCAGGGCGATCGAGACGGTGAGCGAACGAACGGCTCCACCGCCGTGTACTCCACCACCTCCTCCACCACCTCCTCCTCCAGCGTGTACTCCACCACCTCCTCCATCACCTCCTCCACCACCTCCTCCTCCAGCGTGTACTCCACCACCTCCTCCACCACCTCCTCCTCCCACACCCACTCCTCCACCAGCGTGTACTCCACCACCTCCTCCACCACCTCCTCCACCACCTCCTCCTCCCACACCCACTCCTCCACCAGCGTGTACTCCACCACCTCCTCCACCACCTCCTCCACCACCTCCTCCTCCAGCGTGTACTCCAGCACCTCCTCCACCACCTCCTCCACCAGCGTGTACTCCACCACCTCCTCCACCACCTCCTCCACCACCTCCTCCACCACCTCCTCCTCCCACACCCACTCCTCCACCAGCGTGTACTCCACCACCTCCTCCACCACCTCCTCCACCACCTCCTCCTCCAGCGTGTACTCCACCACCTCCTCCACCACCTCCTCCACCACCTCCTCCACCACCTCCTCCTCCCACACCCACTCCTCCACCAGCGTGTACTCCACCACCTCCTCCACCACCTCCTCCACCACCTCCTCCACCACCTCCTCCTCCCACACCCACTCCTCCACCAGCGTGTACTCAACCACCTCCTCCACCACCTCCTCCACCACCTCCTCCACCACCTCCTCCTCCCACACCCACTCCTCCTCCTGCGCAGATATGCTGGCTCCCGGGCTGCTGCTGCAGGTCGATCCAGACGGTGAGCGAACGAACGGCTCCACCACAGTGTACTCCACCACCTCCTCCACCACCTCCTCCACCATCGTGTACTCCACCACCTGCAGGAGATACAACGTGTTTGTAACCAGCGGCAGTGATACTCTGTATCGCAAGAGCTCCTGTGCCACATGGGGCAGGAAACGCGTCGCCGAGCCACATAACACGCACAGCAAAGCCTTTGCTTGCCTCTCTGGCACTGAAGGGGTTAGATCACAGACCCGTTTATACCATTTGAAGAATAATTGATAAACCGTGTGCATTGTACGTCACTGCGTTGTCTGTTATTAGCGGACCCCGCGTTTTCCTGTCCTGTTCCCGCTGAAGGTTTTGTTACATGATGCTGCAGATGGACATTAGCTGATGTGTCTCTGGGAATCCCCTCTCCGGTCACACAGTTACACTCGGCTATAAGAGGAGAAAGCTCTGCACCTCTTCCTCTGTCTCCTTTACATCTACTGCCTGAGAGTCCTCATCTTCTCTCCTCTGAGGACCGTCTCCCACTATACCCCCTATCCGAGTACCCCTAATACTCCCAGGCCCAGTACCCCCTAATACTCCCATCACCCGGCTCAATACCCCCTAATACTCCCACCCCCAGGCCAGTACCCCCTAATACTCCCATCACCCGGCTCAATACCCCTAATACTCCCATCACCCGGCTCAATACCCCCTAATACTCCCATCACCCGGCTCAATACCCCCTAATACTCCCATCACCCGGCTCAATACCCCCTAATACTCCCTGGCTTGTACCCCCTAATACTCCCAGGCCCAATACCCCCTAATACCCCCCACCCCAGGCTCAGTACCCCCTAATACTCCCATCACCCGGCTCAATACCCCCTAATACTCCCACCCCCAAGCCCAGTACCCCGAATACTCCCATCACCCGGCTCAATACCCCCTAATACTCCCACCCCCAGGCCCAGTACCCCCTAATACTCCCTGGCTTGTACCCCCTAATATTCCCAGGCCCAATACCCCCTAATACCCCCTCCCCAGGCTCGGAACCCCCTAATACTCCCATTCCCATGCTCGGAACCCCCTAATACTCCCATTCCCAGGCCCAGTACCCCGAATACTCCCATCACCCGGCTCAATACCCCCTAATACTCCCACCCCCAGTACCCCCTAATACACCCTGGCTTGTACCCCCTTATACTCCCAGGCCCAATACCCCCTAATACCCTCCTCCCAGGCCCAGGTCTCCCAAATACCCCCCTCCCCAGGCTCAGTACCCCCTAATACTCCCATTCCCAGGCTCGGAACCCCCTAATACTCCCAGGCCCAATACCCTCTAATACTCCCAGGCCTAATACCCCATAATACTCCTAGGCCCAATACCCCCTAATACCCTCCTCCCCAGGCCCAGGACACCCAATTATCCCCCTCCCCAGGTCCAGTACTTCCTACTACCCCCCTCCCCAGTCCAAGTACCCTCTACATTCCCCTTCCCAGGCCAATACCCCCTTATACTCCCCTCCCCAGGATCCCCTACATTCCCAGACCCACTACCCCCTGCATGCCCAGTACCCCCTTCCCCCCTCCCCCCCGGCCCAGTACCCCTAATGCCTCCTCCCCAGACTCAGTATCCCCTCATACTCCCCAGGACATGGGAAACGGGAGAGCCCTGCAGGTGTGATCAGGGGAAGGGGAGGGCCTGGAAAGGGGGGGGGGGGGGGGCGCTTCAGGGGGAGCCTTGGGAAGGGGCGGGGGTGGGGGGGAGCTGTGGAACTCTGTTCGGGGGGGGGGGGGGGCCGCGGCTGGGGAAGGGGGGGGGGGGTCTCTGTATGGGAGGTTTGAGGGTGTTGAACCCAAAATCCGTGGGGCTACACAGATAAACCGTTCTAATGGAAACACTCTCACTACAAACTGTAGTGTTACATGTGCTAGACGTGTATACAGAGAGGGTGCGTGTGCAGTGAGAATGAAAGGGCGCACGTGTATATAACCATTAGTGTGTGTGTGTGTGTGTGTGTGTGTGTGTGTGTGTGTGTGTGTGTGTGTGTGTGTGTGTGTGTGTGTGTGTGTGTGTGTGTGTGTGTGTGTGTGTGTGTCGGAAAGTGTGTGTGTTACTGTCTGATAGTTACTGTGTGTGAGTGTGTATGTAACCGTTAGTGTGTGTGTCGGAATGAGTGTGTGTTACTGTCTGATAGTTACTGTGTGTGCATGTGTATATAACCATTATTGTGAGTGTGTGGTATTGTCTGATAGTTA